>NC_064616.1:621193306-621496336 GCF_023898315.1 Schistocerca nitens | reverse complement strand
ATACCCATTCACGGACAACTCCTTCACTCATAACTCTTGGTCCGTACACGGCACAAAGCTCACGATGAATAGCTGCTGCAGAATATCCTTTGGCTGTAAAAAACCTTATGACAGCACGCACTTCACATTTGGCGGGGTTTTCTATTGCAGCACACATTTCAAACTGCCACAAAAACTAAACTAGCGCAGGTACGACGTTCACTCGACCACGGCTTGATGCCGACTGACCTGTTGAGTGCGTGAACGCACAGATGGCGTCGCTACTCCCCCCACAACCCGCACTGTGACCAATCGGAGGTTACTTTCTGAACCGCCCTCGTATTTGCCAACAAGAAGGAGCGACGCATCAAATGGCTCTAAGCACTTTGGGACTTAACGTTTGAGGACATCAGTCCCCTAAACCTAACTAACCTAAGGACATCACACAGAGCCATGCCCAAGGCAGGATTCGAACCTGCGACCGAAGCAGCAGCGCAGTTCCGGACTGAAGCGTCTAGAACCGCTCGGCCACCGCGGCCGGCAGCGACGGATCGATTTACAATATCGTTCCTACTAATTATTTTGAAGCTGTCTTTCCACAATCATAGAGTTGCTGCTTTTGGTGAGCACAATGTTTTCAGTTTTAATTGTTGGTAATTTGATTAAATTTGCTTCGCAAAATCCAGATTGCATGTTCGAATAATTTATACATGCTCTATTATTTCTCGTACTGACACTCATGTTGTAGGGGACGCTTTTCTGGCAGGTGGCCGCGAACGTAAAACAAACGAGGAGTACTGGTCGTCGAGGGGAGAAGAACGGAGTCGGGGGACAAGCCACGCCTCCCTGTGACAGGGCTGGCAGCCTAAGTCCTTGTTCTGAGTGCTCGTGGGAAGGCAGAACCACAGTCTAATACAGTATATACAGTCGCGACACACTCGCTGATTTTTGTTATACACAGCGCCCCAAGCGGTGGAGAAGCTACGCTGCTGAATATGGTATTCAGCAAATGTAAACAGTATCGTTTATATTCATTTTTAAGATAACTTTTACGAAAGGCAGCGTATGTAGCGCAATCAATTGCAGTAATAATAGGAAGAAGACACCACATTTGTCGTTCTTCAGGTTTCTTAAGGACCCAGAGAGGTATGAAACATTACATTAGAGCGCTCTTTATTTACGATTTTTTCTTAACTGTATTAGATGTCCTTGATTTGCACAATAACGTGAAGTTGTGTGCGTTACATTTCGAGTCAAACCAGTTCATGAGCGCGGAAAAGAAGACATTGGTATGGAATGCAGTTCCTACGTTATTTGACGTGCCGAATAAGCCACAACTAGTGACGAAGAAGAGAAAATTGCCATACAAACGTGAAAGTGTTACTGCAAAAACAATAAAACTGCCTCCTGACACAGAAGAAACAGCTACCACAAGTGTTACTACACGAGAGACACACACAAAATCACTAACAACGGAATCTGCAACACAGACATCTTTTGAAGATGAAATGCTTAGATTACGTGAAATTATTCGCGTGTTGGAAAATAGACTGTGGCAGAACCGACACAATGGACATATGAATCCATCGGGTGTTTTGAGAGTCATATTCGAATACTGTGACAGAGGAATATTGGTTTCAGCACTCATTTCAAAATAAGGAAGGAAACAACCAGCAAGTACAACTCAAAGCAAAGTGGAGCACATAAATCATTTGGTAACGGCTAGAGCGTAATCGTTAGCTGAGGGTAGTGGTGTCGTTACGTGGTAGCTTAGGCCCGATCTCCACCGGCAACTATACATCAAAACACCCCCTGCTTACGACTGCCACGCAAAAGTGACCGAACATATCCTGTGAGGAGTGAAGATACGTGTGAGCGCGTGTTCATTTGTGTGTGCGAGAGAGATTTTCGGAGTTGTTTTATATCTCATGTAGACAGGCGAAAAAGGTAGATAAAGCAACCTCTCTCTCATACCATCACTTGCTGTCATGTTCTCCAGGAATATATCACTCTTACTGTGCATAAGAAGGGTGCTGTTGTAATAAGTGTTTATTTCTGTTTATCTATACATTTTGTTTGATGTACTATCTTACGAAATATATGAATTATCGACAAAATTCCGTAATACGTTCAATGCTACCAAGCTACGTTTTTTTGGCACCACCAATGGAATGCCTCAGCGGCCGCCACTGCTTACACTGTCAGTGTCGTGTGAACTGTAAATTGCAGCAATCAATAATGAATTCAAAGTGCAGCCATGGCTCAGTTGAAACATATGGACTTATGAGTTCGCAGTTCCCAACTGGTTCAGGCAGAGAATACGATGTTAATTTTAAGTTAATGGTGATTCATAAAGCAGAGGCCACAAATACCTATGGAGCAGGAAGAAAGTTTGGTGTCACAGAAGTGAGTGTAATTGGGTAGCGTCAGATGAAGAATAAATTAAATAATGCCTGTTACACACGCCAAACTTTCAGGGGACCAAAACGGTAAAGGTTTCACGGTTGGAAGCAGCAGGTTTTTCAGTATGTGCAAGAGAAATACAATGAAAGTTTCTCAGTTACTCGAGAAATTATCAGGATGAAGACAGTGGAAATGAAGAATTTTCCAGCTACATCCGTTGCGGAATTCAGAGAAAGTAATGGCAGCTGCGTGAGGTGATGAGGGTGGGACTTTTTACGATGCAGAACTAAGCTAGCTCAGCGTCTTCCCATGGTGTATGACGAAAAACTACTACTAACATCAGCGTCATATAACCAATCTTAGGAAACGGCACGAGTATTTGTTAGGTTATATGGGGAGCGCCAGTCTGACTCCTGTTTATTTTGACATGCTGTCAAATGTTACTGTCGATGTGAAGGGCATTTCAAGTGCCGTACAAGGACTTCTGGTAATGAAAATGCCAGAATAAGAATAGTGATGGGTGCACTACCAGGAAAATGATACGAAAAGAAAAACTGCCTGAAAGACTTATCTTTAAATGACAAGAAAAGGGATGGATGACAAATAACTGATGCTGGATGGTTTGGAACAGAATACCAGGCTGTTTACCCAGAGGGATGGACTATGTTGGTGCTGCATTCTATCAGGGAACCTCGCCCAGTTAAAGATCTGATAGCAGAGAGCAGCAAGGACCTGGTAATAACCTCACAACTTCAAGTAATGGATGCTGTTATGACTACACCATTTAGTGTTCATCTGGAGTTCTTCAAGGAGACCATGCCCTCACTACTCCGGGGGGGGGGGGGGGGAGGAGGGGGGCGACCTTGGGATGGCTACAAAAATTAAGGTAAACAATTTTTTTTTGTTTCAGTTCGTGTCTCCTTTTACTATTAAAATGTAGATAATAAATAAATGGTCTGGGATATCATTGCCTGGAGTAGCATTCTCTTCAGTGAGGAGTTCACCTTCGAACTGAGCCCTGATAATCTGTGAAAACACGTCTGGAGACACCTCAGACAGTGGTGAGATACCAACTTCACTGACGTATGCCATATGCCCCAACAACCAGGAGTGATCATCTAGGGTGCCAATTTTATTTTTTTTATTTTTCGTAGTAGGACCCTTTTGGTCGTCATCTACACCACCCTTACAGCACAGCAGTATGTTGAAATTCTACGCTACGTTTTGTTGTCGTTCTTGGCAAGCCATCTTGGTCATATTTCTGCAATATAATGCCCACCAGGACATGGCGAGAGTTTCTATTGCTTGTCTTCCTGCTTGCCAAGTACTGCTTTGGTCAACAAGGTCGTCACATCTCTCCCCCAATTGAGAACGTTTGGAGCATTATGGGCAGGGCCCTCCAACCATCTCGGGATTTTGATGATCTAATGTGGCAATTGGACAGAATCTGAGAATCTGGCACCATATATGTCAAGAGGACATCCAACAAATCTAGCAATCAGTGCCAAGCTGAATGCCTGCTTTCATAAGGGCCAGAGGTGGACCAACACATTGCTGACTTCTTAATTTCTAAAACTGTAATAATTTGTTTCCTGTACATGCACATCACACCTACCAATTTACTTCCTTCATGGAGCGTCATTATTTTTTCTTAGTGTGTGTAAATGCCTGTATATATGAATTATTTTTCTTTGTTCTTAATCTGTAATACCAGAACATATCTGATATCGACATAAAAGTGATCCACTGGTGAATAAAAATACTTCTACGTAATGTACTATAAGATTTCATTTTAATGAAATGTCTTCTTTGCAATAAATCTGACACCCCTATTTTCAGTCCTTGCAGCTACTAATCCACCCAGGTGAAGTTTTACTGCATCTTACACACATAGTAGAGCAAGGAAGAAAAGTGCTTACCTGAACACTCAACAAGGCAAATTGGATTCCTTACAATGGCTTGACTGCATTTAAACACAAAGAACTTTGAATGTTGGGTGGGACATACTAATAGTTAAGCACATTATTTTCATACATTCTGTACATGCACATAAACACCCTAGACTAGGAGAATAGGTTATAAGCATGGCAGGGCTGTGCATCAATGTCAGCCTCATGTCAAGTCACTGCCGTGAAGCTGACAACGGTCTACCAACAAAGCCACCACCACAGCAGCCAGGCTGCAAACTTACAACCTCTGCCTGGTGGCCACAGCATCAGGCCACCTGTACTCTGCTGCCACCTCACAGTTGGAAGCACAAATGGAGGTCCACCCAGCTCTGTCACTGGAGTCCAATGCCGCTTGACGCAGTGCTGCACCTAACAGTATCCTGTTTAAACCCTGGCCAACATCATTGTCTGTTGCATCTTTGGGACGCTGTGCCACCATGCAAGAGGACATTACTAGGGTGCCACTTGCTGACAACTGATGTGGAGTTCTACCGACTGGGCACCATCGCCTCAGCATCTGGTGTGTCATCTAAGAACACAGCCCCACAGCAGCAAGAGTGAACTGCAAGGTTGTCTGTTGCACTTGCTGTTCCGGCACAGGGTCATAATGAACTGATGCCAGGCTGCACCTGAGATGAGGGTAGTTAGAGTTGAATGAAATAATAAACAGTTGTTGTATTCACCAATTGTCTTTCTGAAGTCTCCCTCCCCTCCCACTATGCACTTTGTGTCTCCTTCACCAGCTTATGATTGTTGTTGTTGTTGTTGTTGTCTTCAGTCCTGAGACTGGTCTGATGCAGCTCTCCATGCTACTCTATCCTGTACAAGCTTTTTCATCTCCCAGTACCTACTGCAACCTACATCCTTCTGAATCTGCTTAGTGTATTCACCTCTTGGTCTCCCTCTACGATTTTTACCCTCCACGCTGCCCTCCAATACTAAATTGGTGATCCCTTGATGCCTCAGAACATGTCCTACCAACCGATCCCTTGTTCTGGTCAAGTTGTGCCACAAACTTCTCTTCTCCCCGATCCTATTCAATACTTCCTCATTAGTTATGTGATCTACCCATCTAATCTTCAGCATTTTTCTGTAACACCACATTTCGAAAGCTTTTATTCTCTTCTTGTCCAAACTATTTATCGTCCATGTTTCACTTCCATACATGGCTACACTCCATACAAATACTTTCAGAAATGACTTCCTGACACTTAAATCTATACTCGATGTTAACAAATTTCTCTTCTTCAGAAACGCTTTCCTTGCCATTGCCAGTCTACATTTTATATCCTCTCTACTTCGACCATCATCAGTTATTTTGCTCCCCAAATAGCAAAACTCCTTTACTACTTTAAGTGTCTCATTTCCTAATCTAATTCCCTCAGCATCACCCGATTTAATTTGACTACATTCCATTATCCTTGTTTTGCTTTTGTTGATGTTCGTCTTATATCCTCCTTTCAAGACACTGTCCATTCCATTCAACTGCTCTTCCAAATCCTTTGCTGTCTCTGACAGAATTACAATGTCATCGGCGAACCTCAAAGTTTTTATTTCTTCTCCATGAATTTTAATACCTACTCCGAATTTTTCTTTTGTTTCCTTTACTGCTTGCTCAATATACAGATTGAACAACATCGGGGAGAGGCTACAACCCTGTCTTACTCCCTTCCCAACCACTGCTTCCCTTTCATGTCCCTCGACTGTTATAACTGCCATCTGGTTTCTGTACAAATTGTAAATAGCCTTTCGCTCCCTGTATTTTACCCCTGCCACCTTTAGAATTTGAAAGAGAGTATTCCAGTCAACATTGTCAAAAGCTTTCTCTAAGTCTACAAATGCTAGAAACGTAGGTTTGCCTTTCCTTAATCTTTCTTCTACGATAAGTCGTAAGGTCAGTATTGCCTCACGTGTTCCAGTGTTTCTACGGAATCCAAACTGATCTTCCCCGAGGTTGGCTTCTACTAGTTTTTCCATTCGTCTGTAAAGAATTCGTGTTAGTATTTTGCAGCTGTGACTTATTAAACTGATTGTCCGGTAATTTTCACATCTGTCAACACCTGCTTTCTTTGGGATTGGAATTATTATATTCTTCTTGAAGTCTGAGGGTATTTCGCCTGTTTCATACATCTTGCTCACCAGATGGTAGAGTTTTGTCAGGACTGGCTCTCCCAAGGCCGTCAGTAGTTCCAATGGAATGTTGTCTACTCCGGGGGCCTTGTTTCGACTCAGGTCTTTCAGTGCTCTGTCAAACTCTTCACGCAGTATCATATCTCCCATTTCATCTTCATCTACATCCTCTTACATTTCCATAAAATTGTCCTCAAGTACATCGCCCTTGTATAAACCCTCTATATACTCCTTCCACCTTTCTGCTTTCCCTTCTTTGCTTAGAACTGGGTTTCCATCTGAGCTCTTGATATTCATACAAGTGGTTCTCTTCTCTCCAAAGGTCTCTTTAATTTTCCTGTAGGCAGTATCTATCTTACCCCTAGTGAGATAGGCCTCTACATCCTTACATTTGTCCTCTAGCCATCCCCGCTTAGCCATTTTGCACTTCCTGTCGATCTCATTTTTGAGACGTTTGTATTCCTTTTTGCCTGCTTCATTTACTGCATTTTTATATTTTCTCCTTTCATCAATTAAATTCAATATTTCTTCTGTTACCCAAGGATTTCTACAAGCCCTCGTCTTTTTACCTACTTGATCCTCTGCTGCCTTCGCTACTTCATCCCTCAAAGCTACCCATTCTTCTTCTACTGTAGTTCTTTCCCCCATTCCTGTCAATTGTTCCCTTATGCTCTCCCTGAAACTCCCTACAACCTCTGGTTCTTTCAGTTTATCCATGTCCCATATCCTTAAATTCCCACCTTTTTGCAGTTTCTTCAGTTTTAATCTACAGGTCATAACCAATAGATTGTGGTCAGAGTCCACATCTGCCCCTGGAAATGTCTTACAATTTAAAACTTGTTTCCTAAATCTCTGTCTTACCATTATATAATCTATCTGATACCTTTTAGTATCTCCAGGGTTCTTCCATGTATACAACATTCTTTCATGATTCTTAAACCAAGTGTTAGCTATGATTATGTTGTGCTCTGTGCAAAATTCTACCAGGCGGCTTCCTCTTTCATTTCTTAGCCCCAATCCATATTCACCTACTATGTTTCCTTCTCTCCCTTTTCCTACACTCGAATTCCAGTCACCCATGACTATTAAATTTTCGTCTCCCTTCACAATCTGAATAATTTCTTTTATTTCATCATACATTTCTTCAATTTCTTCGTCATCTGCAGAGCTAGTTGGCATATAAATTTGTAATACTGTAGTAGGTGTGGGCTTCGTATCTATCTTGGCCACAATAATGCGTTCACTATGCTCTTTGTAGTAGCTTACCCGTATTCCTATTTTCCTATTCATTATTAAACCTACTCCTGCATTACCCCTATTTGATTTTGTATTTATAACCCTGTATTCACCTGACCAAAAGTCTTGTTCCTCCTGCCACCGAACTTCACTAATTCCCACTATATCTAACTTTAACCTGTCCATTTCCCTTTTTAAATTTTCTAACCTACCTGCCCGATTAAGGGATCTGACATTCCATGCTCCTATCCGTAGAACGCCAGTTTTCTTTCTCCTGATAACGACGTCCTCTTGAGTAGTCCCCGCCCGGAGATCCGAATGGGGGACTATTTTACCTCCGGAATATTTTACCCAAGAGGACGCCATCATCATTTATGATTATGAACCCATAATGCTCCAGGTGGGTGTTGAAGACTTCCTGACAAACACAAAAATTGATTCCATCACACATCTGTATCAGCTTCAAATTTAATTGTCACCTATAAGGGTGTAACCATTACATGAAAGGTTTTCAGGAGGCTGGGAAGGGTTCCTGTATACAGGAACATTAAGGTCCAACATTTTTCAGAAGATGTGTGTTCTTATACAGCTCACATTTCGCTGCAATTGAGCAACCATCTATGTAAGTAGATATTATTTCATCCCATCTCTCTTCTTTGAGATTTGTCATTTTGTCAGCTTTATTTCATGCTCCATTGCACAGTATTGTTTGTCTGTTTGTATTTGCATTTGTGTAGCTACTGGTTCAGTACCTACTCTCCTTAGAAGCGGTCTGTTTTTAACAGTGATTTTTGTTTGTGCACATTATGATACATTGGGATTTTCAAAAGTAAGTTACACATCATTCTGTGCCAAGGCCATTGCTCAGCAAGAGTGGCGCAATGGTTTGGGTTGTTTTGGGGAAGGAGACCAAACAGCGAGGTCATCGGTCTCATCGGATTAGGGAAGGACGGGGAAGGAGGTCGGCCATGCCCTTTGAAAGAAACTATCCCGGCATTTGCCTGGAGCGATTTAGGTAAATCACAGAAAACCTAAATCAGGATGGCCGGACACGGAATTGAACCGTCGTCCTCCCGAATGCGAGTCCAGTGTCTAACCACTGCGCCACCTCGCTCGATAAGAGTGGTGCAATGTCAGAAACGAATACATGTTCCAGATTTTCTGCAGCATACTTCTGCTGTGGGACATATAACAGGTGCACCACACTGTGGTAATGATGATCCAATTCTCAAATTGATCCACCACCAAGGAGCAGATTTCTATTATTGAGGAATTAAACAATTGGTAGAACATTCTGATAGTTGTTTACAGACTTAGTTACTATGCTGAAAAATAGAGTTGTGTATTAATGGCAGTTGAATACTACATTATATGCTCATCTCAGAAAATGCCACAAGAGTATGAAGAGAAAATACCTTTCCATTGATTTATTATTCAACATCAAAAGAAAAACAGTGTAGAACTTAGCCAAATAGCAAATATGGATGAAACCACCTCTGACATTTGATGTGCTGAGTAACAGAACTCCATGAAAGGTGCTAAAACAAATGAACATGAAAAAATGCACTGCACTGTTGTCCTTTCATGCTGTGCTGACAGTACTAAACTTAGTCCAATGATCATTTTCAAGTGCAAAGCAATGCCAAAACCTTCCAAAATACTGTCAGATGATGTTGTTCATGTACATGACAAGGGTTGGCTTGACAAGGCTGGTGTGAAATTATGGATTAACAGACTGTGGGAGAGAAGGGAATGTGCTTTATTGAAGAAGAGTTCTCTTCTTGTCCTAGATCAGTTTAGTAGTCATATGAAAAATTTTGTGAAAGAGAAACTGAGACAAGGAAGTACAGAACTTGCTGTTATTCCAGGATGACTTACTTCACAATTGCAGCCTCTTGATGTCTCGATAAATAAACCATTTAAAGTGTATATGACAGGGGAAAGGAAAAATTGGATGATTGATGAAATCCTGCATGAATCCATGCCAAAGGGAGCTATAAAATGACCTACAATCTAACAGGTGTGTCAGCGGATAAAACAGTCGTGATCTAGAGCGAGAGAAGATATTATTGTTAAATTTTTCAAGAAGTGTGGCAAAGTAACGCTGTCGATTGCAGTGAAGACCATCTTATACATGAAGAGAACAAAGATTACGAACAGGAGGAAGAAGAAGACGACAGTTCAGATGTCAATTTTCAAGGATTTTTAAAGGTAAGTTCGGTTTTATAAACTAAGAATCTTTTTAGTCTGGCTTTGCAATCTAAAAATAAAAATGGTAAAAATTTATTTAAAAAATGCTTAGAAATTAAGGTACATCTTATAGCCCATAACGTCTTATAGTTCTTAAAATATAGTGTATCATCTAAGCCAGCTAAATATGGAGTTACAATATCTGCTCCCGTCAATTCAAGTGTGTGTTACACATGCAACATGGAAATTTATGCACACAAGCAACCTGATGGCCTTTTCCAGGTTAGTAATACATCTGTGGATGCTGTTCAATGCCTGGTTGCCCCTCTTAGTAAATCAGGTCATAATATAATACCTGACAACTGATTCAGTGGTGCTCCTCTCCTTTACACCCTGTCAGCAAAATACGGCCTGTCCTACATGGGGACTTTGAAAAAGAACAAATTCCAAAAGAAATGAAACATTTGAGGAATAGAAAGGCCATTACCCATGTTTTTGCTTTCAATAAAGAAGGCACTATGGTTTTGTATGTGCCACACAACAAAAAGAATCAAAAGAATGTGCTCTTGTTCTCCAGTATGAATTTGGACAGAGCAATTGACGAAGGAAGTGGGGTGAAAAGAAAACCAGAAATGATTATGTATTATAATAAACATAAACTTGGTGCAGACATGGTTGACAAAATGTGTTCTACTTGAAGTGTCCAAAGCGGCATGAAAAGGTGTCCAACGGTAGTGTTTTCCACAATTCTAAACATAGCTGCAATCAACAGTGGCGACATTTGCCTAGGGAATGGACAAAATGTGCCACCTTACCGACTTTTCCTTCGTGAACTGTGGAAAGAGCTCATAAAGGATCACTGGAGTAGGCGATTACGGCTCCCACACTTGACATGCACTATGGTCTAACGTCTTCGAGAACTTCTTCCTCAAGATCAAATACCACAAACCTCAAGCAATTCCGCAATAAGCAATAAGCGATACTGAAGCCCATAAATGAAAGTGCCCTGCCGGGGAGATAAAAATAAAACGACAAGACTCGCCAAATGTACATGCAAAGGATGTAGCCAATATTTATTCCTACAACACTGCGACTATTTTTGTGTCAGTGGTTGTAAAATCGATCATGACAATGATGAAATTCGTTCAGAATCCCATTTTGTAAAAAAAAGTAGGGGTTGTTGAGGACATTTTTTTTTTTAATTTCTATGGACTAGTTTATCTTAATTTCATGATGTATGTGTACTTTTTCACCTGGGAAATTCAAAACATTACTTTTTTCAGTTAGCTAAATGTGTACTTTACAGATCAAGGCACGTCCCAGTGTGCTATAGGGTGATGCATGTAAAGGAGTGTTAAGTGTAGTGCAGCCTTAACAAGAAGTTACTTGGTTTGCCATAATAATATGTAATTTACTTTTTGAAATCCCCTTATACAAGTTGTTTCAGAAGAGCTGAACTAGCATGCACCTAGGATGTTTTTCTGAGGGCTGCATCTGTAATTTCATATTGGTACTGAGCAGGTTAGCGCAGTGGTTAGCACACACGACTTGCATTTGGGAGGAAGACAGATCAAACCCACCTCTGGCTATCCTGATTTAGGTTTTCCACGATTTCCCTAAATCACTTATGGCAAACGGCAAGATGGTTCCTTCGAAAGGGCACGGCCGCATTCCTCCTCTATCCTTCCCTAATCCAAGCTTGTACTCCATCTGTAACGACCTTGTTGTTGAACGGGACTTCACCTGGATTTTTTGTTTTAATACTGTTACACCAATTTACCATTTATTTTGCAATTTAGCAGTACCCGTCTCAATTATGTGTCTACAGTTACAGCTACCTTGCTACGATTAAGTGTGTTGCATTTTTCTACTACTACAGGCTTTTTGGTAACAGTTCATACATTGCCTTCTGCTGCTACCTATAACTAGGAACTTATACCGATAATCTCCACAGAGAGAAAACAGGGTACCAGGCTAAAGATAATATGCAACAAGTCACACAAATACATCACATTTTAAGTTGTCATGGAAACACTTATTTTATTAGCTTCAATTAAACCTTGCCTCTTTCACCACTTTTATTAACTACCATCTCCAACTAGATAATGGCTACACGCTGTTTCATGAGGTCTCTTCCTAAGAAACATGTCCACACTGACTAAGCAACACTCACTGAGAAAACCAGAAAATTGAATTGAATTATACACCTACCCACGTGAAGGCACTTGAAAACTCTTCCATAGCTTAATGTACTGGTAGAAAAAATTTATCACTGACAGTCACTCACAACATGATACAGCAAACACCCTTATAAAACGTCATGTCAATGTCCCATTACTTGCCTCCTGCATCTTCGAGGGCTGCCGGCTGACTCTTTTTCTCATTTTGTGATCTCCACATCACTCTAAGAACTTTTTTTTGACATTCAGGCTAATTGCCTTCAGGGCACAATTAGGCACTTCCATGGACCATTTCCTGCTCCTGTTACAACAGGTTATTTTCTTTATTTATGGTTAGTTAATCTGAGGTTCCATCACTCTATTCACGTCTTAGAACTGGTCAAGCCCACACTTTACTAAAATTAACATCACCTTTTGCTGAATGTACCATTACACGAACTGCTGGTAAAGTACTACTGAGAGTAATGGTGGAACCAGCAACAAGCCACACCAAATACATAACTATTTAAGTGAACAGATACAATACTGTCTACTTACTAAGGATCTTCAGAATGCAGCTTTCAGGGCAGTGATATTGGACTGTGCCCGACCTGCTCTTATCTTGCACCCCTTGTAAGAGTCTAACAAAAAATATGGCAATGTTTAGAGTCTGGAATGTTTAAGACTTTGGTGAAAGAAATGTCAGTAGTTCAAGAAACCAATTCTGAGCACCATATTCCAGTAATCTGAAATAATAATAATAATAAAAACTGAACTTCTGTTACATCAGTTATGGTCGCTATTACACGGTGACACAGCAAGCCTATGCAGTTACTGTCTGTTCCCCAGTATAGTAGCTATGCTGACAGCTTTACAGTTAGGACTCCTCCCTAATACAGCCAGCATTCTGTGAACTGATTTATCTCATGTTTCTAGCCAGTCTCCCAACCTGGAAACTGAAATCTTGTCAACAATGGTAGCTGAAGATAGTGGACTGGACCACATTGTCAGATGCAATGCTGAAGTGTCCACCACTGCACCATGTTGCTTGACTTGTACCACACCACCGCCAGGGTTAACCTTTCATCTGCATCTCTCTCATTAATGACGACCATAGTGTTGCTTTTTACATGGCTTCCTCCATCAAGGGATGCTCCATTTAGTTAGTTTTCAGTCTCCTTGATACAGTACTATTTTTATCCTTTGCATGGTTCAGAAAATTATTTACATGTAGGATTTACAGTCTGTTATTAATATCTACCATTTCTCTCTTTTTCAGTCTTAAATTTAACATTGTGACTCATGATTTACTATAAAAAAAGTGATGGTTGAATTTCCTTCCACACCTCTCCATCGACAGGCTCCTCGTTTGTTGGCACGGCCTCTCCCCCTCCCTGCCATAGGTCACAATGCAAAAACTATTAAGAGGTCCATCTGTGGACCTTTGATGCCATATTGCACATGAGTAAATATTGCACATGAGTAAGTATTGCAAAAAAAAAAAAATAATTTTTTTTTTTTTTATAGCAGCATACTGTAACCGTTACTCCACTAAAAGCATTCCTCTGCAAACTACTGCTTCCCGCCAGGACTTAACGAGTAATTGAAAAATCACTAGCCTTTAAGACGGCTTACTAGGTCCCAACAAAACTCATTGGCAGGATTACATGTACAAAACTCCATATGTGCAATGAACAACTACTTTGTTGTGAAAGGAACAGGTGTAAAAGTGGGCATGTAATTGAGGTAAATACCTGTTCTGTATTACAGTTGTCAATTTAGTGGAGGCTGCATTGCCGTAGAAAAGCAACACCAACATTTTTTGAACTATTCCTCTTTTGGAGAAGGGCCTCAGTTATGAGGTTCAAATCGAGTATGTGATTTTTTTTAAAATGAGGTTTCATTCTTACCTTTTCCATTCTTAGAATGTCCTCTACCAAATTAGAAAGGAGAGGAGAATGGCAGAGCTTGCTGGGTCACTACAATGGGCTTCACAATTGCTTGACAGTGATCATTTTTCTTGAGTTAAAGTTTTCTGGTCTGTTCATTTTGACTGATTTCTTCATTGTTTTACATTACTCTAATATTAACTACAAAGTGCCCATAATGCTGTTAAAAGATAGTATTTAACCTTGTAATAATGAACCTAGATTGAAATTAAAAAATTAAAACTGCAATCATTGCCTCTACATAATAAAACATTGTCATAAATTTGCACATTCTCTTCTTTAGATCATCTATTAATGATTATAATGATAGAAACCAAGTATTGAACGGAATAAAGCAAATCTGCGATCAAAGATTGTTTTGGTTTCCACATATTCTATGCTAATTATTAACCTCACTATTGAGTTTTCTGATTTTTAATTTGGTTATGTTGTAATATGCAACTATTGGCTGCATTTTTGCTTGTAAATTAAATCTGGTTTCAGTGTTAAATAAAAATGGAATTTTGGGAAAGCTATACATGTCCTTAATCATATTTAGTCAGATTGTGTACATAAATATTTCTATGCTTATCATAAGAGTTCATATTGTTTGTTTTCAAATATAAACCTGAAAAGAATACCACACCTTTATATAGTTATTGCAGTTGTGTGGGCAGATTCTTGAATTGAGTCAACAACAATTAAGTGAATATTATAGATAAAAAAAACTGGGTTGTTTCCAGTGAGAGTTCTGCAGGTATCTCTCTATTCTGAATAACCTTACCCTACTGACAGCAACTGAACAAAAGACTTTCCTTTGTAAACCAACCCTGAAGCAACATTTTCTGACATAGTAGTAGTATGCAGATACAATAACCCCTTCTTAAATGGGATAAGTTTTAGATACAAAGTTGGAAGTCTCTCGTAATATCACTTAGTCTAAGAGAATAGTGACTTAAGGAAAGTGTTTCCAGTATTATTTTTTTGAGTTTGCTTGTAATCATATTTCACCCAGTCTTGTTGAGTGTCCATTATCTGCAGGCAGTTTAATCAGTTTTCTGTTTGTCTTTCAGTCTTATAAGCACATTTGGTCAGTTAAGTGGACTGATTCTAAGAAGGAAACAATTATGATGCCATTCCTGAAACCAGACAAACATTGCATTAACAGTCATCCCAGTGTAGCACTTACTAGGTGTATGAGGAATACATTAGAATAAATAAAGGACATACGAACCTAATGACCTTCACAGTCACCTTCTGTATAGTATTCAAATATACCTCTATACACTATAAACTTTCTCACCTGGAGGCAGCAATACACGAGACTTCCTTGCACAGGCAACACATAACTGCCGACATCTGAAAGGTCTCTAAAAACTATGTGGCAGAACAATATTATAAAACTACTGTGGGAATGACATTTCTGAGAATGTCTTTCCATTAGTTTGATTCTTCAATTTCAATGGTACTACAGTTTAGAGTTGGCAGTGCACTCTCAGATTGTCACAATTAGAAAATGGCACCCTCAAGGGAGTGTTGTTTTTTTTTTTTTTTTTTTTTTGCAGCAGGAGGACCCTTGTACAGTCGTCTCTGTCAACAATTTCTCCATATTTTCCTCATCTTCTAGTCTACGAACAACTGCAACACTGAAAAGACTGGAATCATGGTATCTTACTCATATAAATGTGTAAATTATGTACATCAAATTTTTTAATCATCTTGAATGTCAGTTTGGGACACCATACATAATTTTAAGGAATCAGAAAAGTCCCTGGGCATCCTCTCTCTCCCCCCCCCCTTTTTTTTACTGTAGACTAATACGGCTCTCAAAAACAAGATCTTTCAGTCACTAGCTGTTTTAACATAAGTAGTCTTTTTGTACTTGGGCCCCACAGCCACATGAAATTACTTGAAAGGATTAATTTTCCTGGATTAAGATTTTGACTTAAAACAAATCCTTTATTATCAAGAAAAATCTCACATTGATTATGTGGTATGCTTCTGTTAGTATACCATGACCCACACAGCAGTGTGGAAAGATGAAAGTGCAGAGGATGTTCCATATTCCTGCCAAAGGCTTAACACTATATCCAGAATGGGAAAATACATGGGTTTCGTCAATGAATCAGCACACACAGTGAAGTGTACATAATGAAATACAAATAAAGATGATGTGGTCAGATCTTAAAATCAAATTAGTATGAGATGCCATTACACGCTGATCATTTGACACTTCTGTGTGCATCATAACATGCTGATAAATGTAAGACTATACTATAAATCATTTGTGTCGCTGGTTGATTATGTCCAAGGGGGTGAAATAGCTAATTATAAATGAATAAATGTATTTCAAATAAATCTTCGTGCAGGAAAATCACTTATTTTAAGGTATCTTAATGTATGTTGGCAACATATCATGGAAAGCGTGCAGGCCCTCCCTGTTTCTACATTACTGAGACAATGGTCAGTCTCCGGGGGGGGGGGGGGGGGGGGGTTACAGATGCAGTGCTTTATAGTCCTTTATGATCATCCGAGCAAAATACCTTTGAGACCGTTCACCATACTGGCATTTGATAGGCAACAGGAGCCTCCTGGAAAAGTCTCATATGTAGCCTTTATGTCAAGGCTGGAAAACTGTACCCAACTACCCAGTAGAAGTTCCTTGTGTTGCAACATGCTTATTTAGGTCCAGTCAGGCCAGCATTGTCCAACTTCTACCACATAAATTGCTGCACACATAGTGATCAATGTTTTACCACAAGGTCAGGCCAGGGTGTTAGTTGTGTGGTACTACTGTGGCCAAGCAGCCACACAGTATCAGGCTCCACTGTGACTGTTGGCAGACTCGTGCCAGTCAACACATTAATATTACCATTCAACCATCATCAAGAAAAGAATAAATAGCAAAAGAGCAGCAAACTGATCTGAGATCTTAGCAGAGGGACAATTTGTTGAGATTGTTGCAACAAACTTTAACGATATACAGGTATGTTTCCACTAGCAAACCTCAACAAGTTACTTGTAGACGTTACTTTTGCAAGTTCATTGACGTGGTAACACATTACCCAAGTAGGCTTGCGTAAGTACCATCTGAAAGTTAGTGGATACAGTTTACTGCAAATTGGTACAGTTATTTGTTGAACTTTACAGTTGCTGTAAATTAGTCTTGAACTTGCATAAGTTTTGGGTGTTTATATAATTTGCACATACAATAGGGGCAGGAAATGGAGATGGTGGGGGTGGACAGAGTACAGAAGGTGTGTATAAAAGCAAATGGGAAAATTTGTTTTGCTCCTACACAGCAAAAGAAACAGCAGATAATCTGGTAAGCAAGACAAATTTAACGTCTTACAAATAGTATTTACGAGGGTCATTCAATAACTAAAGAGACAAATTGGTCTGTGGAAAAAACCGTTAGTAGGGCAAGTTTGGGTACTTTTATGGCTTTAAGTTGGCATGACTGGGATGAGCCCTGATCAGCTGATGTATCAACATTGTTTTGTTTATAACCTTAAAAATACATTCCAATATGGCAAGTTAACTTTAAACGTCCACATTACTTGAACAACATTCTGTTATTCGCTTTTTACTTGCTGAAGGCAAGAAACCAGTGAATATATACTGTAGAATGTCTTAAGTTTATGGTGAAGGTCGTATGAATGTTGCAAATTTTACAAGTGGGTAGAGCAGTTAAAAAATGGTCGCGACTCAGTGACTGATGAACACCGTTCTGGCCGACAAGTTGCAGTTTCAACTCCTTCACTTGAAAGTCGAATAAACAACATTACTCATGCCAACCACCGTGTGACTGTGGAAATGATAGTTGATAAGGTTCAAGTTAATACTGGTACAGTTCACAACATTATCTGTAACAAGCTGAAGTACTGCAAAACATGTGCAAGATAGGTCCCAAAGGAATTGACGCAGCTACACAAGGAAACAAAGTTCAGAGTGTGCACAGAGCTAAAGGAATGTTATGAAAGAGAAGGTGAGCACTTCCTGAACAAAATTGTAACTTGTGATGCAACTTGGGTTCACTATTATGAGCCAGAATAAAAAAGACAAAGCATGGAGTGGAAGCATACCAACTCACCTGTGAAGGAAAAATTCAAAACTCAAAGATCAGCAGGAAAAGCCATGTTGATGGTGTTTTGGGATAATGAAGGTCTAGTTTTTGTGATTTTCTTGAAGAGCAATGTACAATGAACAACCAACACTACTCGGATTTGCTTTTAAATAAGGTAAAGCCACCCATGAGAGAGAGACGACTTGGACCTCAGAGGAGAGGTCTGATTCTCCAGCAAGACAACGCACGTCCTCACATTGCTCAACAAACCTGTGAAACCATTGACAAAATGGCCTGAGAAGTACTGCCTCATCCCCCTTGCAGTACTGATTTAGCAGCTAATGATTTCCATTTGTTTGGTGCACTGAAGGAGGCATTATGTGGGAAGAGCTTCCAGGACAACGAGGACATGAAAAAGTTTGTGGGAAATTGGTTCAAACATCAAGATTAAAGAGTTCTTTGCAGCTGGAATAATTTGTCTCTAATTACTGAATGAACCTCATATTACTCTTATTACTGTAGAATGCAAACAGCACTCAGTAGGGTGAGTGGTGGAGTGACACGGTGGTGGGGCCCAGTGATACAGGGTGGTTGAGAGAAATATTTTATTAGACTTCAAATACACATCACTTTGTTACCAATGTGAGGCAGACATGCCTCACTCCAGAAATGGCTAGCAGGCAGTTTGTTTCCACCCTGGCAAAGATATGCATGCGTAGGTGCTCTGCAATGCTGCCATCAGACCAAGAATGGCTGGCACTCTGACTGTGGTCCAAGGTCCTGACAGCTGCACATTCCTTTTTCTGCTGCGACTGTTCCACTGCTGAATGGCCACACACAGTGATTCAGGGTTGTCACACATCCACCGTGGAAGTGAGCAACGACTGCCGTGCACAGGACGTGACCTGCTGACCATTGGCAGGAATCTGGCAACAGCAGGTAAGCGGCGATTTGACACAGTCCCACAAGCAGACTCAGTACCCGATCTCGAGCCAATGGCTGCAGCTGGCAGTGTTGTCGTCTTGTCATCTAGTGTGGGCCTGGTATTATTCTGGTGCCACTGGACTGAATAAATTTGACTCAAAATTCAGTTATTTGCATGACAGAGGCATTTGTTGCCTGAGTACCCCCCCCCCCTCCCCCCATCACAAAGCTCACAGCATGACTCTTGCCCTGGCACGGTGACATCAATCTGCCCTCCAGCTATGACCATTGCGTGGAGCAGGTTTTGCCAAGCACAGGTAATCCATCTCGCAGTCATTTTGCTTGTGTGTTGTTATGGCCCTTATGTTGCTACACAGCACTTACCGGTCAATGGTAGCTAATGCAACACTTCAAGGGAGATTTCTTAAAAATTCCTAGTGTTTCATGTAGAACAAGACAGTGAAACTACATTGACATTGACCCCATCCACAGAAGAAGACCCAGCCCCTCTGTCTTTCTTAGGAATGGTTCTTCACCACGACTTCTTCCACCATCAATTTATAAGTGACATGCTCCCAAGATTACACTGGACTGAATTTTAAACACAGTACATTTACCACATTAAATTTTATGACTGCTCCCCATGCAAATCCTTCAGCACATTTAATGTGTATTGTACCTGTGTGGTGGGCACACCCTTGCTCCTACATGACTCTCTCCATGCTTCCAATCTTCCTTAAGCTCTAAAAATTCATTTTTCTTCATATTTATACTACAAAATTCTTCATACACTTACTATGGCTATCATTACCTTTGAATCTCTCCTTGCATTTCTTAATCTTTTAAGAGTCCCTTACCCTGCTCATTACTGCAAACACTATGAGCCATATTCCACTGCTAAGCCTCTTGCTTTACTTATGCACAAACAATTTATGAATCTGCAGTCCACACTTGCAAACTAAAATGACACTCTTCCTTTATAAATGAATTATACTTACCACATCAAATTTAACAAAACCTGGTCTGGTTCCATTAAACTCTTAGCTTGCCATCTCTTATCTGGGTTCGGTAGTTTTTTAACCCCTTGTTTTGGAAGATCTGAAACTCCCCTTATGATTTCCCAGCAAACATACTCTCAGATCTATCCTCATGAGGAAACTGCATACAGCACCACCACCATTCATAACACTTCGACAAGTAGTTCCATTTATTCCTCCCACTGTAGTGTTCATTACAGATTGAATTCTCCTCGAAATTCTTAGTTTTCTGGTGCTCCTGCTCACCCAAAGCAACTTCCTGCTGCCAGGTAGCACTGTGGATTAACCTTAGTGTATTTGTACATGGTTTAACTGGATTATCTTGTACAACAGACACTCCTTGTGACAGAAACATTGCCAACAGCTTCCCCTAGCCAGAATGCCTTCCCACTAAGTTCCATTGTTGAACATGATATTTATGTAGAAAGTCTAACCCTAGGCTCACACTGTACCCTTCGCTTACAAGAGACACTGCTTCTATGCATTGCATAAATTTTGTTGCCTCCAACGGAAAATTCACATTTATTGATAATGATGTTTTAAAAATTTGAGGACAGGTTTCTTACACCAAAACAAGGAAGAAATGTCTAGTAAACATGAGCTCTAATATGCATATCTCAAGAACTATGGCCACTTGTTCATCCTCGATACTGTGAAGTCAGTCTTGTACTGCACGCTCCTTGCTTTCCAAATTTTTAAAGTAGGTAGTATGGACCAAATCAACAAAAAATATCCATTAAACATAGGCTCTATTTTAAGTGCATACCTTAAGAGCTATTACCACCTACTACAGCCACATGGAACATTCAGTCTATGCATTCATATTTACTGCATTTGCTTTTACTGTGAATGCCTTTTGGTGGTTCTGGGGCTCCCTTTTGAGTTTAATAGGTGCTTATTACCAACCACTTCCATTATTCTCATAATACTGTTGCTGGCTCATACTACTTCCACTGTTATTCCTACAAAACTGCTGATAGTTCATACCACATCTATTATTTCATGGCTTGTGGTACTGTCTCTGCATGTGCCCTGTACACCCACAGTTATATTTGCAGCAAACAGCTTTTGTCGATCTCTAACCCATGTTGCAACATCAGTCTTCTCAAATTCTATTACTAGCCTATGCCCTTTCTTTGGTTTCCTGTAGCAACACCTTGCTTACCTTATCACTCTGTATCAACTCGTACAAAAGCACAGTAAGTTTGCACATCCTGTCCACAAAACCCTGTATGGCTTCATTATGCCTCTTAAAAATTACACTTCTCACAGAAAACCATGCACTATTCTGCTTCCTATCTCACTGTACCTGTGTTTGACTGAGCTGCTCAAAAGTTTCCACCCTGTCCAGTGCCTTTGTGCATCATACAAAGGACTTCACTTCTCCCTACAGGCACAATCTCTCTATTTGCTAAGACTGTCTGACCAATGCCTGTCAGGTGATGACAAAAGATGTTCCACAAATGATAACACACCCTCAAACTACATACAGGAAAAGGAAGAAACGAGTTTTGGAATAGCTAGATCTACCTGTAGACTGCAACTTCAACAACCCCAACTCCTTATCTCTGCCTACCTTTTTATTCACAAATGCATTTTCTGCTCTCAGCTGCACTACCTCATTAACTAAAGACCACATAGCTTCCTGACCGGTGATACCTGATGTGTCTGATCTAGCCATTGCGTTATCCTTAAAAAGAACAGAACACTCCTTAGTTAATAACACTACCACACATCTAATCATGAGCCACCTAGACTCCCTGAATAGTTTCGCCTTATGGCCCAAATGACGACGCACAAAGCAAACAGCTGCCACTGATTTGGCACAAGGGGCAGAATTACACTGTGTACATCCCACAGGCTCTACTTGTTGACCCCTAGAATTTTCTTTAAACTGAGAAATCCCCAATTCCTCTGGCCTCACACCATTATTATAAGTGTCTCACTCGCCCCACAATGAAGATACCATAGGCTGAGGTTTGGACGTTGCGTTGCAGGGGATGGTACAACCCTCACTGTCCAATGGTGGGGACATCACATCTCCTGTCACCGCACTGGGGTTGTGAAGACAGCACTCCTGTAGGGTGAGTGGTGGAGTGACAGGCACATGGGGTCCAGTGACACACTAGTGGTTGAGACAAATATTTTATCGAACTTCAAATACACATCGCGTCATTATCAATGCAAGGCAGACAGGCCACACACTGGCCAGCGATAGCTAGCAGGCAGCTGGCTTTCGACCCAGCAAAGAGGTAAACACGTAGACATTCTGCGTTGATGTCAGGGCAAAAAAACAGCCAGCAGTCTGACGGTGGGCCAAGCCCCTAATGTCAGCTGCACTCTACTCCTCCTGTGACTGTGTTCTGCTGTGGAAGTGACTCATACTTGGCTCACATCCACTGAAGTGAATGGAGACACTGTGCACATGGTGACCCACTGCCCCCGGCAGGAGTCTGGTAGTGTGAAGGCGTGGAAAGCAGGTCAGCAGCACTGTGGCACCAAGTCCCGAGAAGAGACTCAGTTCAGGAGTGGCCGGCCTGACTGTCTCGAACCCATGGCTGCAGCTGGCAGTGCCCAGCTGTCTTGTGTAGCATGGTATTGCTGCTGGACTTCAAATAAATATGCCTCAAAATTCACAGCTTTTTATATGGTTCCAAGGTGCATTTACCCAGCATCCTGTCATGTAGCTCACAACATGGGCCTTGCCCCGGTGTGGTGACATCCTGCCTACTCCTGCTATTAATGATGCATGGTGCAGGTTTTGCAGAGCATAGCTAGCCCATCTGGCAATTCTTTTGCGTATGTGTTTGTAAATCTATCAAGCAGCACATAATGGGAAATGCTACTCACCTCTGTACAGAACACAAATTTTCTTGACAGTTTTTGTGTTTATCACAACTGGTGCTGTTAATATTGGAAAGCATGTAGATGCAAGTCCAAAAAAGTTCAGATATTTCTTGTTCTACAGAGTTGACTGTCATGTGCATAGTGATGAACATTTCACTGCTAGGCAGTCATGTGGGAGGCTCTGCTTTTTCTGCCACTGGCCAAATGGCAGTCAGTGCGTTAAACACCTCCATTTGTTGACTCCTTAACAAGTAGGGGCCCCATAACATGTTTTTTAAGCAAATGCACCATTAGCAACAATTACACACAGTGTCCTTTAAGTTCTAGTTGGTAAGGTTTGCGGAACTGGTAAATTCGAAGTATTATGCTCAAGAAATCTTCATGGTTTTCAGTTATTAAAACACCATCAGACATTCTAACCTTACGCATAAATCAAAGTGTAACTCTATATTCAGTTCCCATCAGTGCTAATAGCACAATACTATGGGTGCCTTTGTGGTCACAGTAAACACTGCCTTCTTTCATGGGAACCTGTGTCACTACAGATTTTCCAGCCATAGGACCAACAGTTTGGAATAGTTGATCCATTTGCAAAAACATTCTTCTGTTGAAAGTACCTTAAAATAATAGAAAATAACTGTCTGAAATTTCCTCTTATTAATAATAAAATATACTACATGCATTTCAGTTATCAGACAAAAATGGAGAAAGTGAATGTGACAAATACTGTTTTGGAGGAAAATTTTATACAAACAGAAACCACAAGAATGACTTTCAAATGGAATAAAGTCAGCAGGGTAAATTCTGATGTTTGGAATGCAATAGAAATGTTGCAGAAGCCTGCTGATTGATATCATGTGTTTGGAGACTACGTGGCATGTTGAGCTTGAATCACAAGTATCAAGTAAAAAATTAAAACTTCTAATGCAATAAGCAATTTTGGGAGTTTCTGCAGAGAATGACAATTTAAACGCTTGCAGTAATATGTGGATTTCTGATTTATATAAATTTCATTTTGACACTGTATATGCCATTGCATGCAATAAAAATTTTCTCCGATACTGCCAAAGTGGATGATTCACAACATAATTGTTTAGTAAAATGTCCTGCTTAAGCGGATTATTTGAGTGCGCTTATGAAACATCAGAGTACTAACCTTCATATATTCTTTTCAAACATTCAAATGGAGCCTCTCAGCCGTCAAGAACAATGTGGGAAATTGAGCACACGAGAACTATAAAATTCTGTGCTTAAGGTCTAATTCTGTATGACTACAATGGGTGGGTTTTATATCCAGTTACTTTAACACAACCTGATGATGTCCCAACAGGGCAAAACACATTATTGAAATTAAATAATTTTGCAACCCAGAGTGTTTTTAAAACAAACTATAAAAGGATGTGAGCAAGTGGAAACAATCGGACAAACCAAATGATTACACACACTGTCTGCAGCTCATGGTCTTGCGGTAGCGATATCGCTTCCCGCGCACAAGGTCCCGGGTTTGATTCCGGCGGGGTCAGGGATTTTCTATGCCTCGTGACGACTGGGTGTTGTGTGTTCATCATCATTGACGCTCAAGTCGCCGAAGTGGTGTCAACTAAAAAGGACTTGCAATATGACTGCTGAACATCCCCACATGGGGCCTCCCAGCCAACAATGCCATACGATCATTTCATTTCATTACACACATTACTAAAAATAAGTATTTTGTTTGATATTTAAGTGTTTTATTCGCTTACCTGTTGCAAAAATCTGAATGGTAATTAAAATGCACTCTTTTGGTGATAAACCTGCAACATTTTTGTATCCTGTTTTCAAACACCTGAGTGTACAACAGACAAAAGGTCTTCAGAACATGCATAAAACATTCTGGGAGAGTTTATTCAGAGTGGAGTCCCCTGATTTTTAGTGCATTCAGCATTGCTGAAAACAAGCATACAACTGTTGCCATTGCTTCACTTAAACACTTTTTCCTTAAAATGTTTTTTGTGCTTCAATAACAATAGTTGCAGCTGCTTTGGTTTCTAAGCCCAGTAATGTAAACTTCCAAGTGGCTACCTCATGAACTGTGGACAGTTCCACGTGTAACTACAACTTCCTGAAATTAGTGTGTGTTGGAGACTTGCAGAGAAAATGTGCCAAGTTTTTGCTCTAATGTAAACACCTCAGCAAGTACTTGCAGAAGTTATTCACTATTGGACACACTTGACTGAGTTGGAGCACACATCTCTGCTTGTTAATGAGGCCAAAGCTGGTCTTAAATTCCACGAACTACAAGAAACGTTGGACATGACATTTTATTTTGAAACAAAATTTTTTACACTGTTGATTAGCATCAAACCTAGCAGTAACACACCGATGGGTCTACACATGTAGGCACTGTCAGTTTCTTCACCATTTCCATCAGACGGTTTTTAAGGTTCAGCTCCCATTTACAGATGTACACAGCAATCAAAATGTTACAGAGTACACTCCCCACATGCTATTATTGCTGATGCTTCACCTACACTTTTCTGGAGAATCTTCCTTCAACTTTTTAAGTGTTTACAGCATCGCAACACCTAGAGGAAATCCATAGTGTTCCCTATTTGTTTTTACCATTCTGTCAGCACTTAATGTCCTCACTGAAGGTGGTAGTTGTGAATAATTAAACTTACAAACTGAGCTCTTTCTTCAATGGCAGTTTTACTTCCGTAATGACAAACAACAAAGTTTCTTCTATAATAGAATTTTCACCTGTACTAGTTTTCTACTCTTCATTTGACAACCACCTTTTTACCAGTGAATAATACTGAGGCATTTATAACAATCTCTGGTACTGTTATTAGATCATACTGGACCACTTTTAAAAGTACCTGAAAGATTGATAGTAACATTTTCACTACTATTATCCTCTCAGTTTAAATACAGAGATTTACTTCTTCACTGAATACATACACTATGTGATCAAAAGTATCCAGACAGCTGGCTGAAAATAACTTACAAGTTCGTGGCACCATCCATCGTAATGCTGGAATTCAGTATGGTGTTGGCCCACACTTAGCCTTGATGACAGCTTTAACTCTCACAGGCATATGTTCAATCAGGTGTTGGAAGATTTCTTGGGGAATCGCAGTCCATTCTTCACGGAGTGCTGCACTGAGGAGAGATATCGAAGTCAGTCGGTGAGACCTGACACGAAGTTGGTGTTCCAAATCATCGCAAAGGTGTTCTATAAGGTTCATGTCACGACCGTGCATGCGAGTCCATGCCATGCAACCACTTCACCACAGGCTGTGCATTATGAACAGATGTTCGATCGTGTTGAAAGATGCATCACCATCCCTGAATTGCTCTTCAACAGTGGAAAGCAAGAAGGTACTTGAAACATCAATGTAGGCCTGTGCTGTGATAGTGCCACACCAAATGAGGGGTGCATGCCCATCCATGAAAAAAAACAACCACACCATAACACCGCTGCCACCGAATTTTACTGTTGGCACTAAATACACTGGCAGATGTTCAGCAAGCATTCACCATACCCACACACTGCCATCAGATTGCCACTTCATGTACCATGATTTCTCCACAAGTTTGTCCACTGTCCAATGTTTATGCTCCTTACACCAAGTGAAGCGTTGTTTGGCATTTACTGGCATGATGTGTAACTTATGAGCAGCCACTTGACCAAGAAATCCAAGTTTTCTCACTTCCCACCAAACTGTCTTAGTACTTGCAGTGGATCCTGATGCAGTTTGGATGGTCTAGATAGATGTCTGCGTATGATATATTATGACCCTCTTCAACTGTCGGTGCTCTCTCAGTCAACAGATGAGGTCGGCCTGTACGTTTTTGTGCTGCAAGTGTCCCTTCACATTTCCACTACACTATCACATTGGGAACAGCAGACCTAGGGATGTTTAGGAGTGTGGAAATCTCACATACAGATGTACGAGACAAGTGACACTGAATCACCTGACCACGTTCTAAGTCCATGAGTACCCCGGAGTGCTCACAATGTCTAATGACTACTGAGGTCACTGATATGGAGTACCTGGCAGCAGGTGAAGCACAATGCACCTAAGATGAAAAATGTATGTTTTTGGAGGTGTCTGGATAGTTTTGATCTCTCAGTGCAACTGAGTTATTCCATAATCACTATCCTACTGGAAAATGTGATTGACAAAAATGGTGGATTTGGGAAATGGCAGTTCGGATACCAGTCATCCTGTTTTCTGTAATGTCCCTGATTTCTACAACTTGTCCACCAAAGACAAAGGTCCCAAGTTCGAGTCTTGGTCTGACACAGTTTTAATGAGCCAGGAAGTTTCATATCAGCACACACTCCGCTGCAGAGTGAAAATCTCACTCTGGAAACATCCCCAGGCTGTGGCTAAGCCATGTCTCCATAATATCCTTTCTTTCAGGAGCGCTAGTTCTGCAAGGTTCACAGGAGAGTTTCTGTAAAGTTTGGAAGGTAGCAGACGAGGTACTGGCGGAAGTAAAGCTGTGAGGATGGGGCGTGAGTCGTGCTTGGGTAACTCAGTTGGTAGTACACCTGCCCACGAAAGGCAAAGGTCCTGAGTTCGAGTCTCAGTCAGGCACAAAGTTTTAATCTGCCAGGAAATTTTCAGGCCTAGTCATGTTTCCCAATGCACCAAATACTGAGACCTAACACTTTCATGATTTGTCACTACAAAGCACCGTACACTATAAATTTTTATCTTTGAAATTAACCAAACATATGGCACAAAATATTCTTTGGGGGAGGGGGGTTGGCACTTTCTTTCAGCAACCCTTTCTATTAGCTATGGGCTTTTCAGATGAGCCATCTACACTTGCACCATTGTGTTAAAACACTTTTAGGGCATCTAACAGGTCACTTCTCCCTATTCCCTTATATCTTGATACCTTTCCTCACTTACATGTACTGGAATGTGAAGCTCTTACATATGCTTGATGTGCTGTAATGATTACATATCTGTCCTCTTGTTTACAGATCAGTGTGTAACAGTAAAATGCTAGTAATAATGTAATACCTGTTCATTCATGAAGGTATTCTTTTCATTAAGTAAAACCACATTGGTCTTCTTAAAAAAGCAGTGCCAGTCTGCTTCAGACCTAAATCAAAGACTAACATTGAAACAACTGTTCAGTTACCCATGCCCATCTATAGTCAATATGTTAGGGCTACCACAGTAGATCTAATAATTATTTAAATAAATCTGTAGCAACATTTTTAAATCCAACTGCATAAAATTTCTCCTAACCCCACACAGATTCCTAAATACCTAAAATAGTCTTCCAAATCTGTGACTAAATTTTTAATAGCTATAAAAATACTCAAGATTCAAAATGAAAAACAGGCCACTTGCAATAAAAAAGTAAAACTACTCATACATCAGCTACAGACTTCATGTGTCCCTTGTTCTTACATTTAAATCTCAGTATTATTTTCATAGCTATTAAAAATTCACTAACAAATTTTCATAAAAATCTACAGGGGATCAGGAATAGCTAGGATGCCTGAAACCAGTTATGGCTCTAAAACAAAACATTTATAAGTATCTAACTCTATGTGTCATTCACCAACTATCATTAATGGCTGTGGAGTTCAGAACATCAGACATGGATAAAGTAACATTCAGTAACATATCTGCCCATTTAATTCCTTTTCCTAAAAAATGAAGTAAATTTTGTAAGCTTTTTATAAGATTTTTATTGCTGCAAACTATTGTAACCAGAATCTGGCAAGGATTGGGAACAAGTCAAAGAACCAGCTGGGACTGGTTGACAAGCCAGGTGCCACTGAAAGCAGTTAACCCAGTGTGAACAGGGGGAAAACTGACACTGACAGCATGGCAGAAAGAAGTTCAAACAAGGAATGCAAGAGTGGACACCTAAGGCATAGTGAATCACACCAAACCAGTGTAATGAGAATACAGAAGTGCAGCAAATACCCAACTGAAGGCAGCGCTGCAGCACAGTTGGCTTTATAGTGCAACTGTCAACACTAATTGGCAGGCAAGATGGATGTGGCCTTGTCAGGCCAGCATTTCAGAGGTGATACTACACTATCAGATGCAGTAGTGACATACAGGAATCATCCTAGAGTTCCACACTTACTACCATGAACACATTTCGATGCAACCCACAACCCATGCCGGCCTGCAGGACAGCAGAGATGTCTAGTGTTTACCAGCACTTTTCACCCCTCTGCTGAGGGAGCTAGATGGATGAAGACAGGTAAAAAGAGTTAATATTGCATTGTCATCCAGGTCTGAGCGAATTTTAAAATTTCAAGCCTCTAGCTCGTCAGTAATCAACTGCAATATTTGTACAAGACAGCAACCTAACAAAAACACACCAAAAATCTATTTACTGGTAGGGGTGACATGGCCACTGCAATGTAGCAATCACAGTACTGTTAGTAACAATTTCAACTAACATACTGCATTTCACATTGACATACTATTCATATCAAACATTTTATGTCAGATAGCAGGCAAGGCATTTAAACCACTTGTTACTAAAAATACTCTCCAAAACTTTTGCGCTACTAACAATAACTCTAAACCAATCTCATGAATTTCACCGTTTTGTTCCAATACTGTTTTAATTTCAATGGCTACAAGAACAATTAAAAACCAGTGTGCCCCTGCCATATCTCCACAACAATGTCAGTTTAACCTCATTTTTGTAATGGACACTGTGTCAAGCATTTCGACATTAGTAATGGGATGGCTATCAGTGCAGACAAAACATTTCTTGCATGTTTAATACAATAAGGAAAAAATATTTGGACATGTCCAGGCTTGGTTGAAATTGAGAGAAGTACCCATGAAAATCTGATAAATGTAATATTACACCCAGAACTAACTTTCTACAAATGGACAAAACTAGAGTTTGTGACCTCACATTACAAAGGGAGTACATGAAAATTTATTCTCTTCTAATGACAGCTAATTAAAATACCACAATTTGGGAACATTATACATTGTTCGTGGAAGAATTGAAGAACTGATTCTTTTAATTTGATAGCACCCCATTTTTATGTTGTGGTTGTAGTATTTATTTTCCTAACCTTTTACTGCACAACCTGTCACATTGTGGTAACTGTTAAGAGTTGCTTCATTTTTATCCTAAATAATAGCTTTCGTAGTTTTATACAGTGAGAACTTAAACATTCATTGCTGCACATGGAGGAAGACCATACCCAACACCTTTTCTCACCGCCATCAATAGATTTCTTTTGATCATCATCTATGTTTGATGAACATGGCAAACAGCACAACATGGTCAAGTCGTTAACAAACTTAAGTCTGACAAATTGTGTATGGGGGCCTTGAAGGACCAACAGAGATTTTTCAGTAATAAGGAGCATCTGATGGGTTGTGGATCATCCTGGGTGGTTTCACACGAAACAGGTTCCACCTATTTGTATGGAGCTATTGGTCAAATAATGAATTCTTTCATCTGTGAATTTAGCACTTAACAGTTTATCAGGCCGTTGATTGTAGCTGTTGCCAAGGTTAAATCCATCTCCCACATTTAGGAAGGATAGTCCTATGTTTCAGTATTGTTCACTCTGAAAACCAGTCCAACCCTTTTTGCCTTTGAAATATGAAGTGAGTTTTAGAGCTTAAAATTATTCCATTGCACTATGCTAGGGTTATTTGAAGTACACCTTTGGATACAGCACATATCAAGAATTCATTCTCCTTCCCAAAAGAGCCTCCAGATTTATTTCCACACTACAGAAAATAGTTAAATCCTACCTAAACATTTACACAAGCCAGGCAATCTTTCCCCAATCACCTCTTACTCTTCCATCATACTGCACTTTCTCATATTATGAAAGATTTAGATTCTTTCAGCCATCCTTATACTTTTGTAGTGCTGTCCAATATATCTGAGTAGAACCTCCCACAAATGTGTCATCTAAAGATGACCAACAGGTCTATGGATTGGAAAAAGAAATACAGCACTTTAACATTCTCTCAACCATGTCTGAGCACAAGCTGAGTATGGGGAAGGATATAAACTCATTTTTCAGATGAACTATAAAACATTTGCTGTTATAGCAGAATGGTGAAGGTTAGATGGGCAGGTCATATGGGGTGGCACCAAAATAGGGAAGCAAAATTTATGCCAACTAAAATGCAGTTGCTTTACAAGATACCCTGGGGAATCAGACTTTTAAGTTTGGTAGGGGGGCTTGTGGAGGTTAAAAATTCTAGACATAACTACACATGGCTACAGCAAGCTGGTCCACTTGGACATAGGTTGCTGCAGAGATGAGGCTCACACAGAATAGACTAGTGTGTTTCAGACTTTGAATCAGCATATATAGTTATGGACAGTTGATGGTATTGGTGCAACAAAACTTAATCCCAGTGCATTAAACATTTCATCAGAACTGGAAACGCAAAATGTGAGAGATCAAGATTACTATAACATTGCCTAACAAGGTTAATGACATGAAAGTGAAGAGTATGAAGTTTGTCATTCATAATCACATTTACAGGCAGAATTATCAATTTTCTGCAATTTCACTGATCTTTCACTTTCTGTACAAAAGCCTAATATTGGCAGGGGGCATTATGGTATTAAATAATGGAACATTTCACAATTTTGTAATTTTTTTCAAGTTTATTTTTCTTACTTTGTATTTTATAATGAATGTCAAAAAAATCAGCCCTGCTTTTGAGCCAGTTCTCTGGCCTTTGCCTTCTCAATTTTGGCAATCCTGGCAGCAGATTTTGATCCCAAAAGACCACCACCCCAATGCCTTCTGAATTCTTCATAGCGCTCATTGAAGTTGGTTTTTACAGACTCTACAATCTTCGTCAATGCTGCCCTATCAGATGACTCCACCTGTAAAATTATGCAGTGACAGTTTTGGGTATTAGCAGAAAATTTTGACTTGAAAATTCAGTAATTTGTTATACTGTAATAAAGGTAATTAGTACCTGAGTGATGGCAACACACGTGCATGTTTTCTTATGTACTAAACGTCCAAGACGGGCCTTTCCTTTAACTATACAATATGGGACCCCCATCTTTCGGCACAAAGATGGCAGGAAAAGTACCATCTGTAACAACAGAATTACTCAGGAGATATGGAATTGTTAAATATAAAAACAAAATTAGTGTATACTATTCAGTGCAAATTGTCATCAATTTAATCAGGTGAAGAAATTCAAAACATCATTAAATTAATATTGTACTATTCTTTGCATATATCTAAATTTATACCTCAATTGGATCCACATCATGTGCAATTACAACCAGCTGGGCTTTCTTCTGCTCAATCAGTTTTGTTACTGTCTGCGCTCCTTGCTTTACTGAAAGAATCTTCCTCTCGTGTGTCTCTTCTTTCTTCGAAACCTTAGCCTGAGCCTGTGTAAACAATCTCTGCTTCTTTGCCTGGCGAGTTTCTGGGCGATACTTATCAAGCAACTTGAAGAGTGTAGTAGCTATAAAAAGAAAAGACTTTTTGAATCTCCTAAAAATCATTTAAAATCTTAGTTCTATCATTTGTTGTATCAGAATTAAAAAGCTCGTTAAAAGTCAGCATCATACTCAGTTGTTATTTTCATCATTTCACAAAGAGTGTAAATGAATAGGAGTTTAACATTACCAGTTTGCCTGTCCAGAGTTTGAGTAAACTGATTTATTGGTGGTGGCACTTTCAGTCGTTTTTGCAGTACTGATTTCTGTCTTTGAATCCTAATATATTTTGGCCATTTCACAAAACGGCTAAGGTCACGAGGTGGCTGAATGTCCTGACCTGCAACAATATTTGTATGTTAAAAAGACAAGCACTGCACGTATCAGTTACAAAGTTGCTTAATTCAATTCCAGCATGTTCATAAATTCAACAGAATGTACTGCTCCTGACTACTGCACATATCCCTCAGCAGAAAATTTACATTTTACAATAAAAATGGAAAATGCTTTATGAATTGGAAGTTTTTGGTATCCACATCAGAAGATATTTTCAATGCCAACCCCTCAAAGAAAATTTATTACAATAGCCAGCAAGTATGCCAGCAACAACCAAATCTGAAATGAATGACAGCCCTTAACCATTTTGAATTTCAAACAAAACAAAATACCCAAAATACCAGAAAGTGCAAGAAACAATTCACTATCTGAAAAAAGATGCATGGAACCTACAATCACATTAAGATCCCCAAAGCCAAATCAGCATAATAAAATCCAGCCCAAACAGCTCAATATGACTGTGCTCAAGTCTGCATGCAATAAATCTTAATTCTCGTGTGCCCACAAACAGTTTTACTCTACTGCCGAGCTGCCATTTATGTACCTAAAGAACTTCCAGCAGGAAACTACACCTGCAAAGCATACATTATACTCAGGACACTAGTTCGTAATGAAGTTAAGTTTAAGCTTATTTGATCTTTGTTTGCCAATTCTCTATAAAAAAGCACAAAGAATAGTCTAAACCGTCAAGAGTGGCTCTAACCCACTCCTGTGGGTGTATATAAATATCTGCTTTCCCACTTTCCAGGTGCTGAAAATGTGTATACGTGTGCCACTTAATGCTATGAACATCTGCATGCATCCTGAGGCACCAACCTATCACTGCTGCATATGGGTTGTTTCCAATCTTGGTGAATCTATCCAAGCATTTATCATACAACATATGCTCCATTGCGTGCAACTATTTGCAAAACCCCTTGTTTCAATATCTAATCGTTTATGAGATAAAACTTACAACCACAATTCATGACCTGCAAGGACAGTAATGGTCATGTCGCACATCAAACTCAATAATTCAAGAATGAAGTATCACTCTGCTCTTAATTTTAAATAATATTTCAATATCTTATCTACATTTCATTCACTGCAATGTATGAGCTAAATCAACCATACACAAAGCTTACACAATACATTTTTACCTCTGCAAAATCCTGAAAATTTCGTTCAATGTTCTACTTAAATTGATGCAGCGCTATGATACATACCAAAAAGTAATTAAGCCCCTTAACGAGCGAGATATTGGACTGTAAGGTATGCAAAAAATTTAATAGTTTTCGAAAAATCCGATCAGTAACATTGGCCAGAATGCCATCTCTCAGCAGACACCAGCATTTGGCAAGCATAACCACCATAATGAAAGGTGCCCTCAGCATGGAATGCAGACACTATCCATAGCAGCAGAATGTTAAACAATGGCAATTTTCCCACGAATTAATCACAAAAATTTGTTACATAATGCATAAACATACAATTTTTATTTGTTCATAACTCTTAACAAAACAAGAAACCTGGAAGAAAACCAATTCAACTTGTGAGAAGCTGACAGGTACATTACAATTCCTTGTAGCATGATATTAAAGAACTGCAAGCAGCCGCCTTCTTTACTGATCACTGCATTCATTATTCAAGTTTCCCCAAACATGTAACTTGTGTTGAAAAACACTAAATAATGAACTCTAGAACAAATATTTTAGAATTCAGTGGGTATGCAATGACAGATTTGAGCAATTCTAACTCCAATTTCCAGTTTATGAACATCTTTTATTTACACAAATTTCATGTCTACAGGTGACGATTTGTTGTGAAAATGTGTGCTGATATTTGCACAAGCAAGTCACTAGGTGGACCAGCCTTCACCATGGATCAAGTAAACACTACAAAAGTAGTTCCCTTTGTAGTTGACTTGCCCAATCAAATATTTCCCATTTTACCCTCAATGGGCCTAGTTAAAATATATATTTTTTTCAACAATCTCCACAGAAGTTTACAAACAAATTCATTATTAAACCAGTGTTACATGCACATAATTTATCAGAGGCTCAGTATAAAAATTTAATTTTGCAAAATGTGGCACATCAGACACCTGAAATTACACAACGTAAGAAAGTATCAACTTATATTTGCTCTTAGAAATGCTTACCAATGCCAAAATTTCTTGTCCTTTTATCAAATAAAGGATTTTCAACCTTCTTTGGTTCTACTTTCTTAACTGCCAGTGGTGCAGCTGCCACCTTCTTCCCCACAGTCTTCTTCTTGGGCTGCAAGCAATTAAACCATTATTCTCAAAATATTGTACACAATATTAAGCTGTTACAAATAATTGCTTCACAGTAAAAACTGATGTCAGGAGCCATACAACATCACTTGGAAACCAGCTACTCCTATGAAGTTATGGTTCCTACAATTAAAGAACTAAAACAGACCACATTTACTGCCAATGATTTGAAATGTGGCAACTGCAATTATCTTGATACAAAGAAAGAGGCGGATGTAAACTATCTTAACTACTTAGTTCATGTGATAGTTAAGACCTTCATGCTGCACTGTTTGAAGCTGGGCTACAGATTGAACTGGGTTTAACAACTGTAACGAACTAAATGAAAGCTGCTGCCAAAAACTGACTTCATTATACCAAGATTAACAAAGACTGAAAATCCACATCAATACCTTGTTTCCCATAAAAGACTGTCCAAACTATATCACACTGCCTTCTACATAAAATTAAACATTCCGACTGGTCCTGTGAACGGTCTGCCAAAAATGCAGGTTTTATAACTATTTCAGTTTGTAAAATTAGCCTATGCACTTTATTGTTGCACTTTTACTGCCAATTACATGCCTGGATGCAATTTCATAACAAACCCATTTAAACTCATTCTCATTTTACCATCACACATGATAGTCACAAAATTAGTCACTGATATATCCTTGTTCAATGAGGGATTTTACTGGAGTGTTAGTTTTAACAATCAAGTACAATTTCAAAAACTGTAACATTCCATTCTTAACTCATCTGATTGAATTCCTTGAGACATGAGTCACCTATCCTCTTACTGAGTAGCAAGTGCATGGCAGAGGGAACTTACCATTATCACATTAGTTTCACTTCCCATTCAAATAGCATAGTGAGTAGAATGAACACAAACGCCTCTGCACATTCTCTTCTGCACCCCCATAGGAACAGTATATCAGGGGTTGCAGTATATTCAATATTTTCTTTAAACTCTGTACATAGAATTTAACAGGCTAGTTGGATCTACAAGTGCCTTCCAATTGTTCAGCATTTCTGTGAATTTGGCGAGAAAAATATTCAACATCTCCTGTTCACCCTATTTGGTATTGGTCCCATACATATTAGCACTATTTTAAGACTAAACACACTATTTGTGAACCCTTCTATACTGAAATACCAAGGATGTCTTCAGTCCTATCTGTACACACCTCTCATCATGTGCAGTTTCACATAGGAACAGCTCACATACACATGTTCTCATACACACACTGTCTCAGTCAAGCAGCCTACTATGCATCCATTTCTTTGCTCAGCAATTTGTGCTGCTTTTATTGTGATGAAAGCCTAAAGAAAAAGGACAGCTGGGTAAAATAGTATCTGAACAACAGGTACACACAAGGTTTCAGATCACAGCAAGATTTTAGATTTTCTGCTTGGAAAACTGCAGCAGGCATAATCCACATCACTTCTTGCAGAGGGGTTACCTTCAGTCTTGATGTTATTGAATTTAGCATATGTTAAAAATCAGGAGTAATCTCCAACAGCACAAGCAAGGATGCTTACTTCTGCACGCAGAACTACTTCGAATCAGAGAACAGGTGTCACAGCACCTTCCCTTTCGGTTTAGTAGCTGACAGGCAGCTGGGCCCCATGTGTATTTTGCTGTGTAGTGGTGTTGAAGTCATGCTTTATGGCAGTTTGTGTAGAATTCCTGTTTTGGAGACTAAGTGCTCCAGTTTCTATTGGTTCAACAGGAAGGCATCACTATCAAAGGAAGATCCTGAAGCAGTGGAACATTCTTACTTCATTGACTGGCAAATTTCAGTACAAAACAAAGTGCACACAAGTTGTGTAAACTGAAACCTTTGTCTTTGCACATTTCACACACGTTTTGGAACCATTTAAAATGCTTGAAAAATGAGTCTCTTAATTATCTTTCAAAACTAAAATTATGTTAAATAAGGCTAGGTTTTGATTTTTGTGAGCCTGTTATGTGATAAAACAGATTTTATGTATGACAAAAATTTCAGTCAGCAGGAAGATTTAGCATACTCTAATAAGTGTTGCCAGCATGCAGCCAGCCACTCTTCACTATGCACTGCACGTACCTACAGAACATGCAACAGTGAGCATGTGGGCTGTTTGGCTGTCAGCTGACCCCTACCACTCTACTCACTGAACCTGAGTATAGTACCAGGTACATGCTGACTTTATGGACTTGCAACATACTGCTTTTCATCATGGGATATGGGCACTAACATTTCTCCACAGGAGGGGCACAAGACAAATTGTCATTTCCAACAATTGTGTTAATGCCAGAACTAAATTTTAGACATGAAAATCTATCCCAGACAACAGGACACCAATGAAATGTTGGTCAGGGAGACTGATCTCTAGTCTAGTCCAATGCCTTGGTTGAGCTGAAAGGTGATTCTGGTTATGAGTTGGCAGAAGCAATGAATCAATGCCAAATAGAGGTTGAGGTAACAGATCACTAGCCATCTAATGTTTACATTTAGACTAACCAAACTGCCATATTTAATGCACTTTCAAACTGCACAGTAAATTCGGAAAATGTCTTAGATAACAGACAACTACACCAAACGACAAGAAACACTCAAATAACAAGACCCCACACCATTCCAAAAAATCCACTGCACAAAAATCTACTGGAATCTATCACTTCCCTTGACCTATATAGGTCAACAGCAACTACCAATACCACACTATAAATCTCAAAACTTTCACCACCACCACCAAAACCACCACACTTAATCGTACCACAAAAAGCACCTAGAAAAAGTCTGAATCTCCACACATAGCCGTCCCTGCTCAGAGATGCCAGAACTATAGTAAGCCTTATTTCTTCACGACACACTGAACACGTCAAGACTTCAGCCAACAGGCCGAATAGCTGACAAAATTTTATTAGAGAGACAACGCAATGCCCCCCCATCATCGCCAACAACCAAAAAACTGTTGACCTTGCCAGTCACATCTTTACCTACCAAAGACAAAGCAATTTACCAAAATTCACATACAATGAACAGAAAAAAATAACATTGACATAACAAAACCAAAATCATTAACTCACTGAAACATATTCCACTGAAAGCAGTCACCAGCAATTCCACACACGTGAACCCCATACACCACATAACACGCTACCCATAAACACGCCACCAGAGAGAACCACCGACCACAATACGCCACCTATAAACATGCAAACTAAACCAAAAACATCACCTAACACACAAACACCACCAGAGAGCATCACCGATCACATCAAAACGACACCTACAAACACGCCACTCTCACAAACTAAACTCCGCGCCATCATGACATCACACACCACAATAGTCTTACGTCACGGGTCAAAGCAGACGGGAGGAATGTGACACTTCCGTCGACGCACAGCATTTGCTAAAGTGCAGATTTTCTCACTGCACGAGCCATACAGTGCTAAGCAAGAGGTTTAGCTGGATCACAGGAAATCACTTCCACAAGCATGAGAATTTCTTAACAAATAAAAACTACTTCCTCCACATAAAAGAATGGCCGCCATGGGGGGGGGGGGGGGGGTGTACCATGCGGACAAACATTAAAAGGAGTTACACAAACATTGTGGTAGTTATAGATAGGAACATTGTGGTAGTTATAGATAGGAAGTGTTTTGAACTATGGTTACTTAAGACACCAGTACATCGGCCCTGAACTCTCTGCCAAATGCAGCTAATAATTGCACTATAGTCACTAAATGCTTTGTGTACTCCAATTTATTTTGCATTGTGGATGGCTTGTTTTCTTATTTTGAAACGAGTGAAGAGACTAATCGTGGTGCGTAAAGGGATTCGAATGCACCTCTTGCCGCATAAGGAATCAGCTTTCCCTCTGACCATTATGTCAGTTCTGCATACATGAGAGCACAGAATGCAGCCCTTTGAGAGGGAGGTGGGGCTTATTCCCCACACCACTCCTCTCCCCTTGGGCAGCCTAAGTTCTCATTTGTTTATGGTCACAGCTGACTGCCACAATATACAGTCCACATAATGTTTGAAAACAAGAAAGTTACCTCTGTGTTAAATTTAATTCTGTCAAGTGAGTAATCCCCGACATACCTTGAACCAATTTTGCATCCATTTTTCCCCACTTACAACAATGAAGCAGTCATCACAGCAGCATGTCACCATTTTAACACTCCAAACCAAAATATCAATGGACTGTTTATGGAGAATTTCAGTAACAGTCCACACTAATCATCTAGTGAGCACTTAAGCAGGATATATTAATAATGACTTTTCATGCATCAACTGCACAAATCAAACTGAATTAGGCAGCAGAACATACTTTTTTTATCAAAACAGGGCTCCATTAAGTTTTCTTAATTTTCCAGTTTTAGTTATAGTCAAGTATACAATGTACCACCAACAAGGTTGCAATACAAGTTTCATTTGAGCAGTTGCCAGACAGCAACAGACAACAGGCCGAACTGTGCATGCACAGCTACGATGACATAGGCAGCCCGTGCTAGGTGTTTGCTCTGCCCACACACTTTTCATCACATTTCTGTGTGGAATTTCGTGCATGGTGGGGCATCACGTGACCATGTGCAGTCATGCAAATAAGGAAGCAGTTCTTGGCATATTATTCATTTCAAAACTAGACTCTACAGCTCAAAGTACCATAATATTCTGCTATACGGTGACTGACAGATTTTTAAATTCTTACTCTGCAATATTTTTATGTAGCATTTCCAATCAGGTTTACATCTACACAGCACTGCAAAAGCTAGTAAGATGAAATACAAATTTCTCGCAAAAAAGTTTGTTGTATAGCTTACACAATAAAGGACAATAAATTCCATGACTATTTCAAAATGCGTAAAAAGTGAACAAGGTTTTCTGTGAGGCAAAGAAACTACAACTGACAGTTTCTTTTCTACTCTAGGAATAAATAAAAAAGCCATGTGGGGAGTTAAAATGATAAAACACGGTATGTTGCCCATCTACAATTTAGCATAGAATGGCATTCTATAAATTTAAGAAAAACAAATTAAGAAAACTTCAGGCCTAGAGCAAATACTAAAGTGCCTTGTGATCGAAAAACACTTTCACAGAAGTGTCAGATTTGTAATATTCTGCTACATGTCAATATATTTGAAAAAATATTTAGTTCAAAACTACTGACCAAATTTGCCTACTTAGTCAGCTTCAAGTCAATGTTTACATATGTTCGTACATATATAGCATTAAGAGATCTTACAGTGTCATAAAACGAATTGGACATCAGAGACTATTCCAACAGCATAGGAATTTCATAAACCATACTTAAAATGCTTCATTCTGCTCTAACTGCAAATTTCTATGTCCAGATGCACTCTGATGTACCTGATATTCAGCTTTTCTATGTAGGTTTCGTGATACCAATTTTCTTCGAGGTCCCGTAGTGTACTCATGTTTGGTTCTTTATTGTGGTATAATGTCTTTCGTCCCAGAAAATGAAAATTTGCACTTTAAATTGAACGCAGTTTAAAGTAGCCAATAGAGTGGAATGAAACACTGTTTCAAATAGACAAACTGCCTCAGCAGAAAAAATTAATAGAAGCAAATTGCTCTACAAAACTAACAAATAGCTTCATTGAGACAATGGTTCATTGCTAATAATGTGGAAATAATATAAAAAGCAGAAAACTAATTTTGGCCTTTCATGTTTATGAAAATGTATATTAATTCACTTGGTGGCTCCCAGCCACAGAAATCTGTTTTGCTTTCATTTGACGCGGGAGCTGTATACAAAGAGACCAGCAATATCACGAAACATACGGATCACGTGGAGAAGGCCCCCACTATACCTCAGCTTGCTCTGCGCATGCGTGAATCTGGCAGCTTGGGCACACGCGGAATAATTTATCTGGGTAGCATCTAGCTACTTGCTGCTACTGTTCATACGGCAAACAGCCACACTTCAAGTAGCCAGAAGCTGGAGATGACACTGTTCATACACTAATTCAGCTCTCTGCATGTACACAAGCCTGCTGGCAACTGCTCAAACAAACCTACAGACCAGTCTCACTCACATTGTTTCACAAGTTATGCCTACACTCTCAACCAAATTGTCAAATTTATCAGCCACTTCCTTTGGCACTTCAAATACGTGGAGGTGTGGCATGGAGCATAGATCATACGCTACTTGAAATTCTTAGAAATACAACAGAAAGGGCTAATTTAACTAGGTGGTGCAGTAGAATTTGCATGTACTCAAAAATCAAGTTGTCCACTCTAGGCCTAACATGGAACAGGTTATTCTCAACTTCCTTTACCTCATTAATAGTTCAACTCTCAACCTGTCAACAGACACACTGACAGTTATGTATAAAAAAATTTCTGAAAAACTATTTCCTATATTTTTCTGACGCCATTACAAGCTAGAGCCAATGAAATTTACACATCCAATAACAATTCCCCAAAAACATATACAAAAATTCCTAAATAAATGCAAACTACGCAACACATGGTCAGATAAAACTTAACCTGAACATCTGACCACATGCTGTAGTCGCATCTTAACACACTGGCTACAATGCTATCCTGAATTCTTTAATCTTCTTTCCTAATTAAGAAATTAAGTCCAACCACGTGAAAACATCTCCAATAAAGAGCGAACTAAGAGTAAACCTGCTCCCAAATACGGATTTATTGTGCAACAGCAGATATGGTTCACCATAATCTAATCTGTTTTTATGAATTCTGCAGTCTTATCATACAAAACTTAACAGCTACTTTCTGCAAACTGCACATAACGATAGTATCAACAGATGAATAAATTTCATCAATTTGCAAACTGGCTGGCCATTCTAAATATCAGCCTTTACATTGATGCCTTTTAGTAATTAGATATATAGAACTGTTTAGAAAATTGGGTTACTTATTTCTATAGTAAATGAACTGACTTCACTTTAATGAATGCTGTTTTGAGTCTGCGACGAATATACAACTTAGAACAGTTGAATAATTATATTAATTTTAGTAGAACAATTCTAATTAAAAGTAGACAGAACGCAAGCAATTTCATAACTGCAATCCGAAATTACAATCTCACTTCGCAAAGTTCAATACTGACTGCATTGCAATAATCAACAAGAAATAGCTAGAAATATAAAATAAACGTAAACAACAGAAAATAACACCCCAGATGATAAATCGAGGTACACAGTTCTTATACCTTTTTCTGGACCATTTTCTTGCCAACAGAGTTAACGATGCGGTTGGATTACTTCCACACGTGGCAACACAACCTGGTCAGACGAACTAATCTCCTCTCCGCCTAAACTCCAAAGAATTCATGTGACCACCGGTATACGGCACGCAAAACAAAGATGCCTTAGCAAAGACGTAGCACTCTCGGAAAGCTAGTAACATCCTTCCGTATACATAATATCTTTGATAGGTTTCAACAACAATAAATAATATGAGTGTCTTAATTCCACCAAAATGTTCCATCGGAGCATATTTTAATGACCATTTCTAAATAACTTGAAATTAAGTTGCAGATATAGACGATACCTCGCGTCCCAGTCTCACAACACATTTATACGTCTTAAGGCCAATTCACACTGGGCGTCAGGTCGCGTCATTTCGAAACATCCCACAATTAGAACTGTGAAAGTAACGAAAAAAATGTATCCCTACCTTTGCGTTACTAAAAGCAACAGTACTCGCTACAAATGTATCGTTACTCGTAACTTTCGTTACCGACCTTATTGCAAAACTCCTATGGAATCCAGTCGCATTCATACTGTTGATTACATCTTAGTGCTCGGATGAATTTTTTATACTTGAATCCGTTTGGATTGGGTCTAAAATAGTAAAATAAAAACGAGAAACAGTAAATTTTAAATTATTTAATGTGGAAATCTAATGTGGAAGTCTAATTTTTACAGATTTAATATACTGAATGTGTATTTTAAATAACTGATAAACTAAAAAAAACTACACTACTCCCGAACAGGCCATGAAGGCCCAAAGGTACCGACTGGCCGCCGTGCCATCTTCAGCCCACAGGCGTCGCTGGATGCGGATAAGGAGGGGCATGTGTGCGTTGTCTTCCGATACACCCCATGGCATAGGGTGCCATACACGCTATGGAGTATGAACCCACGAGGATTCTGGTACAGACGTCGAGATACTGGGACAGCGTTGTTAGAGAGGCCATCGAAATTCGCACCAATGACGACCTCATAAACCGTGACTGTGGCTATAATCTTAGCAAGGCTTGGGAACCAGCGATTGGGTTAATCAAGAATAAATCGAGCAAATGTATAGTTGTGACGACCACGGCGGGTAGAGCCATCACACCGACGTCATCTCAGACGCCGTCGCAATCTGTTCCACCGCGCGACCGTGGCGCGGGGCGCGGACGGCAGAGTGAGCGCGCCGCGGGCGGAGGGTATTTAAATCGGCCGCCGCCGCGACCGAACCCAGTTCCCCCTGAGCAGCCATAGTGTACGGATCTCCGTGTCGGCACGTTCACAGGAGCTCAGTCCGTCAGTTCACCTGATGATGGCGACATGTATGATCGCCGAAATATTGTGCCCGTTGGACACTGTAGACCGGCAGTACACCCGTGGATATTTTGACTATGCTGGTAACAGGTCATGCCATACAGCTTGACGGGGCCTTTGCATCAAATTCTTTCCAAACCGAGTCCTCTTCATCAAATGGATTGGGTGGTATGAACACGTTCAACTCTATTTCAAGTGGTGTCTTACAATGAACTTTTTTTCTACTTAAGGGGACACTGTATATCCTATGCCACTAAAGTTAAATTATCAAATTCTGTGACCCATTATATTAGAAACTTTTTAAGACACCACTTACAATTTTCCATAATTATTGAATGCACCTTTCTAGATACACTGAACTAGAATTATTACTAAAATTTAATAGTGGGGCATGTTATCTTGTTTTTTTCAAACAGAAAATTTTGACAGAATTTCGTAAATAAATGAACATAAAAACAAAATAACTCAGGATATTTTAATTATTCTAGTTCCATATGTGTTGAATCTCACACTTGGTATGCTGTGAAAATTTCATGTCTCTACCGTCAATACTTTTATAGAAAACGGTTCATTTATTGCAAAAAATGTAGTTCAGAAATACTGAGGTTGTAAAACTTTTCTCATTACAATTTCTTATATAGCCTTACATTTCTGTGTCTTTTATGCACTAGAATTGCCCTGGCCTATAGTCTGTGTGTTTTTCAGTGTCACAACAGCTGACTGCTTGCCTCCTCCTTTTTTCCTTGCTTCTATTGTCATTTGCTGAGCAACTAACCACAGTCTAATATATACAGTCTTGGCACTCACTGCTGTGAAAGTTGTTACCTTTTTGACAGTACAAGTGATACTAGCGCCCCTGGCGGCCAGAAAGCTCGCCTTCCTCTGATGGCAGATGCGACGTAAAAATAATGTTTGTTTTTAATTCGTTTTGTACGTAATTTACTAAATAGTTAGTATATTTTTGCGTCACAAGTGTTAGGAGAACAGCGAGAGACATAAATGATTGTGAAATGTAAGTAAACACGGCACAAACTATCGAATGAAGTGACATAAGATGACACAAATTCTTGAAGAATGATTAAGAAGTAGCATACAATCGCACTTATTCCACTGAAAGTAAGAGAATACACATTTGAAGTATTTAGATGCTCTTCCTCGTGTGAAAATTAAGCGACACATCACTTTTCATTACGTTCTGCTTTGCAGGAAGCCTGTTTCCAAAAATACAATTTGCATCTTATTCTTTGTGGTATCAGGTTATCTCAATAAAAAGCATGACTGTTTTAAAACTTTATTATATCCCATTGACACATTTAACGAAAATAAAATTAAATGAATGAGTCAGTCCTAACACTTTAGCAACCCTAATGAGCCAGCTTCATCACTTTTTTATTTCTTCTCTTGCTCCTACAGACTAAGTCTTGATTCCTTAATTTAATAATGTAAAAGAGCCTCACTTTCACAAACAGTCTTATTAACAGCAGCTTGGTTTCAGCACAGCACCCAGGTGGAAAATTGGGGATTTCCATCAACATGTTCACGAAGAAAGCACCACAATTACTTATGTGAGCATATTCATCAAAAGTAAAAGTTATCTTAGTTTCACAGTGAGTTAAAAATTATTTGACATCTTCTGTAGAAATAAATAGGCTTCCAAAGTTGCCTTCAGAACTTTTAAAATGACAGTAAACTTTGCCATTTGCATCTAAGTCTTGGCTGCCATCTACAAGTACTGTCCTACATTTATAACAGTCATGAATTGTAAACAGTTTCTTTAATACATAACCAAATACGTATCTCATGCTGTTTGCCTCTCTGAGGTCTGTTTGGACTTCTACATTTGGCAGTCTGATCACTGAACTCGTGTAACTGATGTCCAACAGTGGTGAAACAAGTAATTTGGGCGCTGATTTCATATCCACTATTGTCTGACCCCAGTTGATCTCCTCACAATTGGAGGTAGCTACACTGTGTGTGTTCATTAATTTGCTTAAAGCACAATTATTGAATGCAGCACAAAACTGCCTTGGTGATGGGTTGCTACAAAAACCACCTTTATGCCTTATCACTGAGAAAAAGTTTTGCAGTGGATCTTGAGTAATTATGCGTGTTAATAAATATAACTTGGTTCCATCCAAAACATCATCAACAAACATGTTCAAAGTGCTTATGCTACCCAGAAGTCCTTTAACACACTTAAGCCTAGATGAAAAATCTTTCCCATCAACATCTACAAATTTCCATGACTGTATCCATGGCTTCAGTGCATTTAATATTTCCAAATGTCTTGAGGCACTTGTAATGCAGTTCCTTAAGGATACAGGCGCTTTAACACTATATGCATTAAATATGTCGAAAATATCGTTAATGTTATGGCAAAAATCTGCAGTAGCAGTAGCAGATGATGATATGGTGCCACAAGTAACAAGTGTCTCAATGCCTGCTGCTACTGTATGACTCAACACACGAACTGCAGTGCTTACCTTCATTTCTGAAAATGCTGGCAGTTGGACAGCTCTTTTAGTTAGCTTGAGGGCCAACTTATACTTCCCTTCACAATCACTTGAGTACAACTGGCAAATGTCCTTCCATGAAGCAGTGCCAATCCATCCTTCATCTGTTGTGTAGATAATGTTATATCTGAATAAATTATTATGTATGCTATTTATCAAGTGTGGGGTGCCATAAGAAAGGTAGATCTTACTCCCTTCATGTACTAAGCTTGGATTAATTGGTGTGATACCAAGTCTGTGACTCCACTCCACAAAATTCGAGCCTTGGTCAGTCACACATGTTTTTACAACCAAACCAATCTCAGTGAGTTTTTTAACAACTTCAAAAAATATGCGCATCAGATGGGTGGCTCCTACTGGTCCTTTGGAGAAATAATATACTAATGGCTGTTTAAAATTTGAGAAGATGCCGTTAATCATTATAACTAATGCAGTATTGGCAGCCACAGATGTACGTATGAAACCCATGTCTTCAAATCCAGTAACACGATCCCTAGAGCTGTCATATGTCAAATTTTCCATTAGTGACATCTCATCCATAGACAAATTAACAGTTATATCAGTTTCTGGTAACTGCTGCACTTTCTGCTTTAAAAGATGTAATATGTTATTATTTATACCAAAATTCCATATCAATGTCTTCTTTTCCGCGCTCATGAACTGGTTTGACTCGAAATGTAACGCACAAACCTTCACGTTATTGTGCAAATAAAGGACATCTTTTGCAGCCGGTCCTGTCTTGTACTATTTATTAACCATTTCTTGCTCCTAAAAAAGAAAAACAAATTCAGTAATTCAAAACAGTTTGGAAAAAATTCGAATATAAAGAGCGCTCTAAAGTAATGTTTCATACCTCTCAGGGTCCTTAGGAATCCTGAAGAATGACAAATGTGGTGTCTTCTTCCTATTATTACTGCAACGGATTGCGTTACATACGCTGCCTTTCGTAAAAACCATGTTAAAAATGAATATAAACGTTACTGTTTACATTTTTTAATACCGTATTCGTCAGCGTAGCTTCTCCACCGCTTGGGGCGCTGTTGTCGCAGTGTATAACAAAAATCAGTGAGAGTGTCGCGACTGTATATATTAGACTGTGAACTAACTCTGCTTCACGTACACAAAGCTCATCCAGTACTCACTGTCCTTTAGCTGTGTTCTGTCCGAATCTTACCCCTAACTTCTCCAGACCCTTAAGTCTTTCAAAGTTCCCAACATTAAAAGTTATTATAGCATCAGGCACTGCTAACTTTATATTCATAAGGCCAACAAATACATTTTTAGGCGCACGGCACTCATTCACATTCTGGGTTTTCCCATGTGAACATTTCTTTAGTAGCTCAGGATTTGCCAAATCTTTGTACATAGGTTTGATTGCCTTCATTACTGCCAAAGGATGACAATGTTTATGTGTAAATTCATGCCGGGTGCCAGAAAATTCAGCTTGCCTATATTTACACGAAGTGTTTGGTGGAGATGTACACAAAGCATTACATGGATTTCCATTGGTTGATATTCGATGAAAGAAAGTGCTTCACACAGCTCTTTTCATCTTCTCTAAATTGTCAAAATTTGCGTTTCTTGAAGTTACTTTTACACTTAGTTATTTTATTTTCGTATAAAAAGCGATAGAAGTTAGCTTTCTACAAAGATAGCCGATAATCACACTACATTCAATGAAAACTAGTATCAGAAACAAAGGACTGATTTGTTTATTCATAACGCCAACTTCTCAGACGTAGCAGTAGACACAAAACAAAGCAATTCACACCCTTCTGGACTGTCTAGTTCCCTAGATATGACTGCTCAACAGTGGCACTATATGTGTAGCCACTAAATTTGACAGTCACACGTCAAAATTGAAAATATTATTTGAAGGTCTCACGATTGCTTGATTTTCGTGTATTATATACCAAAATGTCCAGGAAAGTCAAAAGTACATTATGGAGTAGAAAACAGAAATTTTGAAATTTCAACGAATTTCACGTACAATGTCCCCTTAAGTTTTTGATGAAAATTTAGCGTACCTGTTAGCAGATTCGTGTTTAAAAGCCAGCCCCTTAAATCTTGGATGTAATAGGCCTGCTTTTGAAAGGACTGGGTGTCTAGCACAGTTTTTAATAGACCTTTTAATAGACCCTTGTGTTTGTACGTGAGGACAGTTCTTTGGTACACTGTTTTAAAAATCTTTGAAGTTTTAGCAACTTTTCGTACAGCTTGCTATCCAGTTTCAAGAAAACTTTCAATAGGAATATGGAGAAGTCCAGGTGCCACTTCAAGCGATAATTGCAGAATAGTAATCATTCCCAGCATATCCAGGGTGCTGTTCCATCTAGTGGCAACGTCAATTTTTAGTTTTAAAGCCTTTTGTCCAGGCCTGAGCTGCTCTTGCATTTAAGTTAATTTTTTTGAAGAGTTCTCTACTATTGTTTTTGGTTTTTGTATAACATTTTCAGTTCTCTTAAGTCCCAAAGGCATTATTACATTAAGTGCATGCAGGGCACAAGGCAGACTTTCACGGCCTGCCAACTGAGTTGCTGCTTTCATTTTAGTGGCTTTATCTGTAACACAGACAAATACTTTATCTTGTACCTCGCATGTAAACAATAAAATACATAATTTCATTTTAATGTAGTCTGCTGTATGCTGCTAATAACATTCAAAACTTCCTAGTAATGCAGATTTCAACTCCCAATTTACAGTGTAGTGTACTGTAACTGCCTGATAAAGCGTTGTTGCCCATGATGTTCAATCATCGGTAGTGATGGAAACGTGAGGTACACTTTAAAATTTGTCTTTTAATTTAATTTGCATTCATACATACTGAGCGTCCAGTAATGTTATGCTCACTATCTTGATGGTAATTTATATTTGGGCTCCAAGTACTCAATCAAAGATTTGAAAAGGGCATCTTCAGTCACAGAAAACGGTTGCAAATTTTTAATGATGATATTAAAAACTAACTCAGGAAGTTGTTCTCTTGCTGTGGTTGTTTGTTATTGTTGAGGTTAAGATTTTAACGATGGAACTTGAGATCTTGATGTAGAGAGATGCATTTCATAAGAAAATTCTTGGACTTCTTGGGATCTGGTAGACTCTAGCCGATCTGATGAAACTGTTACTATGGTCTTGTATGATGAGCAATTTTTTTATAAGATTTTTTAAAAATTTGATGTAGAATCGTCTTTCATAGAATATAAGATATGGCAAAGCCCACACTTTGCTTTATCATAGGTAACTTTGGTAAAAAAGTACCAGTTCCCTCTTTTTTTGTCTATTGCAAATTGCAATCGAAAGAACAATACAGAACTGTTAAACAGTTGACCTGATTGTCACAAGGGATGCATGGCGCAGGCCACCTTGCAGTTGTCAGCAGGTGGCGCTGAAGCAGTGCAGGACGAAGGCTGCTGAGTCAGCTTTCCAGGCCGGCCGGAGTGGCCGTGCGGTTCTAGGCGCTCCAGTCTGGAGCTGAGCGACCGCTACGGTGGCAGGTTCGAATCCTGCCTTGGGCATGGATGTGTGTGATGTCCTTAGGTTAGTTAGGTTTAATTAGTTCTAAGTTCTAGGCGACTCATGACCTCAGAAGTTAAGTCGCATAGTGCACAGAGCCATTCGATTTTTTTCGGCTTTCCGGTGCAGTCCTGACATTATCATATCACCGCGAACGTACAAGGCTGACACATTAGCAGGGTGCTTGACGGGTCGCTGAGGTGACGTCCTGAGCATTGTGGGAGCCGGTGACGCAGACCGAGGGGAACGCGACACTGTAGTTGGAAACAATAAATCACTTGGAAAGCCCAGACAAGTCTTAACATGGTGCCTTCTACCTCTTCCCACTACAATACCTATTATGAACATCTAATCTAAATTTCGTCTGCTTGCAGATATTTCCAACTTTCATGGTTCGATTTGTTTCCATGCTTTGCATACAGCTCCATTAAGAGGGTGCCTTTTACATGATGATGATGATGGAGATGGTTGTATGGGTGCATGACGGCAAGGTTTCAGTGCCCGCTCAGTAACAGATTGAGACGGGTGTCAAGAAAATACTCACAACAGAACGTAAAACACAGATATCAAGGTTGGAAAAATATGCGCCTACCCACACTGAAACGTGGGAAGAAGCATGCCATCAGCGGTAAAACATGGACAACACAAGAAGAAAGTGGCGGAGGGAGCTAAAACAATATAGCAGATGGAAGTGGGTGGCTGACTGCAAGGAAAAAAGGGAGGAGCCAGCCACTTTGCAATACACTAAAACCTCCAGTCTAAAAGTTTAGGCCAGAGTGCAGACATATCACAAAACTTTAAAACCCTAGACATACACGTCTTGTCATTAGCTAACACACAGGGCAGATCCCCATCAACTTGTTCTTCTGCAGTATAAAATGCAGTCTGTTAAAATGTGAGGACAGAGATGTGCACACCACAAGCAAGTAATAGATGAAGTATGTTGTGTTTCCAAAAGAAACTGCTGGTAAACGAGCACATCAAAATTTACTGACAGTCATCACAACACTATTGTGGAAATATAAGAAAGCCACTGAACTTTAAGAGCTCATCAATCTGAGAAAAGCTTTCAAAAAAACAGGTACTGATTACAAAGTTCTGACAAGTTTCTGTAAAAACTGCTTAATGAATTTCCCAGTACACCTATTTTCATACAATACAATTACCTTTAATTTAACATTAAACCAAAGCGAATTTTACTTCTACATACTCTTCGTATATAACTTTAATAGTGCTGTCTACATTCTGTACACTGACCTGAAGTTACAATCTGAATACGTCAACAACCCCATACTTTTCATTTTGAATTGAACTGTTATTTAGAATAATTGTGAGTGACCTTTAATTTTCAAGGCTGAGGTTGATACGAAAAATTTTATTGCTTGCTCTAAGAACTGAAGTCACAAAGTTGTCTTCAAATTCAATGCTGGATATAAATCACTGGTCGAGAAGAATTGCAAGAAATGTGTTACAAATACTTTTTATCATATTTCTCTTTTTACTTTGATTCACTTTCCAAATACAGATTAATACACCATATATAACGGGTAATAAGTAGTACTCAGGTAGATGATTCAGGATTTATTTTATGAACTTTTAAAGGTATGATGCAGGCAACAGAAACGTTAAATAAACAAATAATATTCACTAATTATGTCTTAATTTGTCCTAGGTTTATTACTATCATTAAAACTGTAATTTTCTGCGGAAGGCAGAGTACTGCTTTATGTGGTACAAATGGCTTCAGAAAACTACGAGATGCAGCATTTAAAAATGATGGAAACTTTCGATCTCTCGTAAGGTAACTATGCTACTTTCTTGAGACGCTTAGTGTATGTATACTCAGTTGCTACTGTTAATTTTTGTTTTTTCATGATAAAAAATTGAGCCACCATTTTTTCTTATTCCATTAATATGAGGGCACCAAAATAAAGTAAAAACTGCGAATGCTACCTATCTGCCACACTATTTCATGGTGTTTACACAGTTATAAATGGAAAATTGGTGCACATACATAGTTTTAAATTGACTGACAAATAGATTAATAACTTTTATCCTCAAAGTATGGATACAAACATTTTCTCTGCAAAAGACTTTGGTGCACATGATTTTTACCAACTTAGAAGATTAACAAGCCAATGATACTTTGCGTGGAGAGAGAGGGAGGTGTCAATCCAAAGTAGAAATCGAAATGGCATATACCAATGATGTGCTAAGAGCCTCGTGTGACTGAATATACAGTATAAATTGGAAGTTAAACCATATTTGAGTAAGGTGTTTCGAAAAGCATCATAGTGAATAGATTCTGACGAAATTAGAACTTTATCACATTTTTTTAGAAACATACAAACTTTCTGAGAGAAATTATTTTCTCCAGTACAGTTGAAACATACTATATTAAATATTTTCAATTAAAATTAGAACTTAAGAAACTAATGTGGAAAGAACTGCAAGTACAACTGAGCTACCCATTTAGTGTACTTACCATTCTAATTGCTTGTTTGACAGATTCATAACTGTCGACAATGCAGGCAGAACTGTCGAGAATGAAAGATGAGAGGCTGAATGGACTGACACACCTATCCATTAACTGACTTCTTAATGTGAAACCCAACGTAATAAGTGACATTTTTGCTCAATCCCTTAATGACTTGACTTTACTTTGTGAATTCCTTTTAGGTTCTTTGAATTTTTCGAGGTATTTGCTTTTCTGTTGTATGCTATGTAATTCAGTGACACTGATGTAAATTAAATAAATATTTGTCTAGTAATTTTGCTGAAATTTAAGATGTTAACAAATTTATGGATTATTCAAGGCAAATGAAAACCACAAACCAATTGTTGTCCACTTGTCGGGTCTGTTAAACGGTTTAGCGAATCAGTATTTATATTACTAGATGAAAAGTCACACTAGGTAAAATTAGGTTATAGTTTCCCCCCTTTCTGAAAATGAATCCTGCGTGCAGGCCTGTTCATGGTGTAGAGAAGCAACTAAAAGAGTTGAACACAAATAAGATGCAAGGTTCACATGGCATCCCAAATCTGTTTTAAAGAGAGTGCTCTGCAGATTGGTCTCTTACTTTGCCTGTATTTATCACAAATCTCTCGCCCAGTGCAAAGTCCTAAGTGACTGGAAAATATTGCAAGTAAAACCTGTATATAGTAAGGTTAAAAGAACTGACTGGCATAATTATTGACAAATATCGTTAAGATCGTTTTGTTCGAAAATTCTTGATCATATGCTGAGTCCAGAGATAATGAAAGCTTCTGCCCACAAATTACCATGGATTTAGATATTACTGCTTGTGCAAAACTAAGCTAGCATTTTTCTCATATAATATCTTTAGGCCATGAATGGTGGGCAACAGGCAGAGTCCATATTCTTAGGTTTCTGGAAAGTGTTTGACATGGATCCCCCCTGCAGGCTGTTGCATATGGTTTGGGTTCAAAGATATGTGAGTGACTCGATGCCTTTTCAAGTAATAGAACCCAGTATGTTGTTGTTGGTGATGAACGTCCGTTGCAGACAAGGGCGTGCCCCAGGGAAGTTTGCCAGGACAGCTTTTATTCATTGTATACATACTTGGCCTGGTAGACAGCGTGAGCAGCAATTTACGGCTGTTTCCTAATGATACTGTAGTGTACAGGAAGGTGTGACCGTTGAGTGACTGCACAAGTATACAAGATGGCTTAGACCAAATTTCTGAGTTGGGGTGATCAATGGCAAGTTGCTCAAAATGTAGAAAAATGTAAGTTAATGTGGATGAGTAGGAAAAACAATCCTGTAACTTTCGAATACAGCATTAGTGGGGTGCAGTTTGACACATTCACATCGATTAAATATCTAGATGTAACGTTGCAAAGTGAAATGAAATGGAATGAGCATCTGAGGATGAAAGCAGGAAAGCCGAACGCTAGACTTCATTTTATTGGGAGAATTTTGGGAAAGTGTATAGCTCATCCCTAAACGAGATCGCGTATAGAACGTTAGTGTGAACCATTCTTGAGTACTGCATGACTGTTTGGGATCCCCTCTGGGTTGGATTAAAGGAAGACATCAAAGCAATTCAGAGGAATGCTTCTACATTTGTTACTGGTAGATTCGATCAACACACAAATATTACAGAGCTGCTTTCTGAACTCAAATGAGAATCCTTGGAGGGAAGACGACGGTCTTTTTGCAAGACATTATTGCGGATATTTAGTGAACTGGCACTTGAGGCCTACTGCAGAACATTTCTACTGGCACCAGTGTGCAAACATTTCAGAGAGGGGGGCAGCAAGGACTCCCTGGGAATCCCCCCTGTGTGCTGGACTGGCCGTGGATGTCAATTTCTGTGTCCTCCACGAGGAGTCTCTACAACAGTCAAAGAACAGTAATTTTGTACTATTCTCCTGTGCGAACTATTTTTAACCGCGAACTTTAAAACTTCGGCTTTCCTTTTGCTGTCTTATACTGCCATCCCAGACTGGTAGACGAATGACTGGATAGCATAGTGTTTTACATATGTCCAGAATTTTCTTGGGTTCTCAGAAAGACCTTTCACTAAAGTATGACAATGGAAGTTGTATGTTTTGCGCATTGATCTTCATATGGACGCCCGAATTTCTACTAAGTTTTCAATGTAAACATTTGCACGCCCTTTTTACCGAGTTTGCAACATTTCAGTTTTCTCAGCAATTTCCTCTGATTATTAAACTATGGAGTGTCTTTTCCACTCTTAATCCACTTACTTGGCACATACGTCCTCACAGCGTGATTTACAAACAGTTTGATCTTTGCCTATTACCCCTCTATATCCCTCATACTGGAGCTAAATGATACCTATTCATTGTCTAAGTGGGATGCTAACAACTGATTATCTGCTTTTTCTAGCATAAACACTCTCCTGGCCTTCTTGGCGGATTTATGAACGTTAGTAACCATTGTTGCTATGATGACATCATGATCACTAATCCTTGTCTCTATACTGAAACTGTCGAAACGGTCACATCTGCTTGTAACTACAAAGTCTAAATCATTTCCATTGGGATTAAGTTGTCTAACTAGTTGTTCAAGGGAGTTTTCAGAAAAGATGACCAGAAGTACTCCACGAAACTGTCTATCCATAACAGCTGCAGTGAATCCATAGACGTCGCCGTATATACTTGGTAAGTTAAAGTCGTCTCCAACTGGTATTACACGATCTGAGTATTTCTGCGCCACTGACAAGATTTTCCTTGAAAGATTCTAAAACTGTCACAGTAGAATCGGGTGGCTGGCAGAAACATCCAACAATTAACTTGATATCGCCTGGCCAAATAACTTTATACTCACACTCGAATTTGATCTCAATGGAGACAATATATTTGTCAACTGGAGTGAACACTCTCCCTCATATGGCGTCTAATCTGTTTTTCTGATATATGTTCCATGACTGCTTTGGGTTTCAACCAGCTCTCGGTCCTGAGAATAATTTGAGCACAAGAAGTTTCTGGTGGGCAGTAAATTAGGGAACTTTGTTATGAATACTTCGACAATTTACTGTCCAAAATTTTGACTACTTTGTATGTGATCTGATTTCGCTCTCTGTGTATCGACTGGCGAGCGTTTGTCAGAGGACCTCAGACTACTGCTTTGCCTAAGAAACCCTTACGTGCACTTCACAAGTGCTCCACTACCCAAGTAGCTGCCTCCTTTGCATAATGCACCCCTGACCTGTCAAGAGGAGTCCTACAACTCTCCACAGGTCCAGAAATCTGCAGCCATAATAATTGCAGAATCGACAGAGCCTCTAGTTGAGACCCCCACTCAGCTCCAAACCAAAGGACTCCGAATGACTCTGGGTATGATGCTGAAAATTGTGAGCTCTTTTTTGTACACTGCAAGCGAGGCAAGGAGTCATCACCACTTCCACCAGCTGCCTGTAGGAACTGAGCATGTCCTCAGAATGTAAACGACAGGCGTCATTGATGCCAACATCAGCAACAACTTTTAGACTAATGCACCCTCCATCCTCAATAGCCACAGATAGGGCTTCCTACACATCTTGGATGAAGCCCTCTGGCAGAAACAACTAGTGCAGATCGAAAATCTTTCCAGCCCTGGACGTTATTTACTTAGGGGACTCCATTACATGCCTTACATTGGGACTCCTGATAACTAGTACACACCTCCTCTTTTGTGCCTGCTTGGACCCTACTGAAGGTGAAGCCAACTGTTCACTGAGAGAATGAATGGGTAAGACCAGACAGCTAGTCTTTACATTGGCTCTCCACCTCAAACAATGTGACTGCATAACAACCCATCACTCACCCCGCACTGAGTGCGGATCCCCTGTGTTGGGTACACTGGAAAAATATCTCGACCACAGAGCCTGTGGGCGAAACAAGCGACACCTGAGCTGTCCCACATGATGTGCCAGTTTCTACGCTGCCGCCACACCCCGAGGCAGCAACCTGCAGGCAGCTGACTATGGCCATAAGCTTCTTCAGTTGTTCACGAACTGTGCCCAACTCCTCCGTTTGCACACAGCATGAACACACCCTATCCATTCTATTACTACTTAATTGAGAATTAAATTGTGATTACAAACAGAAGAAGGTAATTCTGTGACTCGCTAATCTCCTGGTGCTTCAGCAATGGAGGATGGCAGCTGATTGAGTCGTGGACAACGTTCAGTGGGTGTTCAAAAACAACGAAACAAATGACTACTGCGCTGCAGACTGCGTGAATGTACACGTTACCGTTACTAAAACGTGTTACTATAACTCTCAAATACACAAATACACAATGAATTTAAAAAGTACGCTTTGCAAGCATATAAAAAACACAGAAATGATTTAACAATTAAACTAAGAACAGAGACAGAGAAGCTAAATATGCAACTTTCCAGTCTCCTGGTGCTTGACCAACAAAGGCTGAAGATTGAAGCTTGTGAAGTATATTGACACATGAACTGAAATTACATTTTATTGAGCAAACTGTGTAGCCTTTGGCTAATGCTGTAAATCTTTGTCAGCTCAGTCTCACTAAATTGTTTGTTTCGTGCGATTTGTTGTATTGTGAAGCGGAAATGAGTTCGAACTCAGCAGAACAGACGTTCATTTAAGAACTGTTGGAAGTTTCTAGAGGTTTGCGAGCCTTATGGTCTGTTACATGGTACAGATATAGTAATCGTCAAACGAAAATGGAGCAATAAAATCAGTTGTTGTTGTAACATAAACAAACGTGCTCAGAAGCTTCAATTGGTAAAATTAAAGAAAATAAATGAAAATAATTACGAGTGTATCGGAGAGCAAAACTAGTGCTGATGAGCTGCTGGAGACAACACTTTGGTACTTTGATGCCATGAACTTTTAGCAACAAGACTCTAGCGACAGCGAAACACGGGAAGTGACGTATTTCACAGAAGGTACCACATCCAGTTGAAGGCGTTGCGCATGGAGATAAACCTCCATGGCGTTTAGAGTATTAACTTTGAAGACGAAATTTTTGGCGGGCAGAAAGATCTGTGTTTGTTATTGTTTTCGTCGAGGTGGTAGATGCTGCACTGACCTGTTGTAGTAACTCAGTAATAGCACAGTCTAACATAACAGTAGCGACCCTTCGCCTCGATTTTGTTGCCTACCGCGCCAGCAGCAACCCAAGCGGCCAGTAACTTAAACTGTGAGTTCGGCGCGATCATGAAAGCGAATAGTGGTTGTTTATTTTGATTTCTACAATGGTTTTTGTGGTGTCACCGCTAGACACCACACTTACTAGGTGGTAACTTAAATCGGCCGCGGTCCTGTAGTACATGTCGGACCCGCGTGTCGCCACTGTGTGATCGCAAACCTAGCGCCACCACATGGCAGGTCTCGAGAGACTGAGGAGACCTCGCCCCAGTTGTACGGACAACATAGCTAGCGATTGGACGTGCTAAGCCTTGCTCTCATTTGCCGAGAGATAGACAGTAGAATAGCCCTCTGCTAAGTTAACTGGCGACCACCTAGCAAGGCGCCATTTGTCTCAGTGCCTATAGCTTACTAATATTCAAGAGAGATGTATTCCAAGGACTAATTAAAAGTTAAGTAACAAGCATCTACGTACTTTTCTTCTTATTCATTTATAAGTTCTCATGTTCCAGACTTCACGCCCGTCTGCGTTAGCCTTGCGTGCCCTATCGGCTACAGCATTGTGTCTAGGCTGTATGGTCTAGACACAACATTATTGGCGACGAGAAAAAAGAGTTTGTATTAATTCGTTTGTGTCATGGCTTCGCCACATTCTCCGGATGTACTGTCCGAATTTTATCGCTTGCAGAATCAGCAGACGCAGGCGTTATTGGATGCACTTGGACAGCTCGTCCAGGGTCAACGTGTGCTGCAACCCGATGCGGCAGCCGCCGCTTCTTCGCTACCGCTGCCACAAAACGCTGTTGCACCTCCCTTTAGGCCATACGTGGCGGCCGAAGAAACATGGCAAGAATGGTCCCGCCAGTTCCAGTTTCATCTAACAGCCTACAGAATTCAAGGTAACGAGCGGCAGCCGTTTTTGCTTTCTTGTGTCGGTGTGTCTACCTACCGTGTGATAGTGAAATTGTTTCCCCGACGCGACGTAGCAACTCTGACCTACGAAGAAATTTTGTCTGCTTTAGATGCCTATTTCAAGGAAACAGTTAATGTAGTTGCAAAAAGGTATACGTTCTTTCGTACAAAACGTACGGCCGGTCAGACTTATAGGGAGTGGGTTGCAACTTTGCAAGGACTTACTAGGGAGTGTGCCTTTGAATGTGACTGTGGCCTTCCTTATTCAGACACTATGGTGCATGATGCAATAGCACAGAACGTTTCTGATGTTCGCATACGGGAACAGATTTTGAAACTCGTTAATCCCTCCCTCCAACAAGTGATAGACATATTGGATAGGCAAGACACACTTGACTTTGCTCAGGACTCATTTGAAACTTCGCCAGCAGTGTGTCACATTAACCGGCCCGCCGGGCCCGCTGCACGGGACGCTACGCGGCCCTCGCGCCCGTCACAGCAGCGGCAGCCTACCTTGCCAACACGTGCGCCGCGTAAGCAAGCAACTGCAGTGAAATCATGCCCGCGGTGTGCAACTAGACATTCGCGTGAAAATTGCCCGTCACGCCAAGCTATTTGCTTTTACTGTCAAAAGAAAGGACATGTTCAAAGTGTTTGCCAGAAAAAGCTTAGATCAGACAATCACAATAATTCCAGGCCCTTTGCTTCGCGCCGGAATCGAACCCAGGACAATCAGGCTCGTGGACCTTCGCCCATGGACATTCATGTAGTTCATTCCCACCCGTCCAGTGACACTTTAGCTAACGGTGACTGTGTTCGTCCCACAAACAGTGTGCGTCCACGTCGCCGAAAATCCCGTGAAGTCGCAAGTGCTTCTGTACCTGTATCAGTTCAAATTGCACGTGACAGTCGCTCTTGTCGTCAGCAGGACAATAAACTTTTTGTGGACTTAGACTTTGAAGGCAAAGTGATACCATTCCAGCTCGATACCGGAGCTGCAGTTTCATTGCTCAATCACGACACGTACAAACAACTGGGCAAACCGCCATTGCGTGCCGCAAATGTTAAGTTACATAGTTACTCTGGACAGCATATACCTGTGTTAGGACAGTGCAGCCTTCTTGCCACATACAAGGGACAGACAAAACTTGTATCATTTTACGTTCTTCGTTCTACTTCTGCAGTGAACTTGTTTGGTTTAGATTTATTTCAATTGTTTAATATGTCTATAGTAAATCAGGTCCTATCAGTGAATCAGACTGTGCCTTCCGCCAGTGTTTCTAGTCTTTGTGAAGAATTTGCAGACATTTTTGCACCGGGCCTTGGTTGCGCTAAGAACTATGAAGCGCATTTGGAACTGCAAGAAAACGCGCAACCGAAATTTTTCAGAGCGCGCAATGTTCCCCACGCATTGCGTGATGAGGTCGCCAGAACATTACACGATTTAGTATCACAAGGTGTAATTGAACGTGTGCAGGCTTCTCTCTGGGCCTCACCCTTAGTAATTTTGCCAAAACCTTCCGGTAAACTGAGACTTTGTGTGGACTTCAAGGCAACAGTGAATCCACAACTTGTGACTGCCACTTTTCCTTTGCCCCGCCCAGAAGATCTTTTTGACAAACTGTGCCCGGGAAAATATTTTTCCAAATTGGACCTAGCAGATGCGTACTTGCAAATTCCTGTGGACGAAGAATCCCAGCGCGTCTTAGTGGTTAACACGCATCTTGGCTTGTATCGCTTCAAAAGACTACCGTTCGGGTGTGCATCCGCCCCTGCTTTGTTTCAGCAATATTTACAAACTGTTTGTGCGTCGGTCCCTACTGCTGCGAACTATCTGGACGATATTGTGATCTCAGGAAAGACAGAAGCCGAACATTTGCAAAATCTCCGAACATTATTTCAGGTCTTGCGTCAGAATGGTCTTCGCTTGAGGAAGGACAAATGTGTGTTTTTTGCTCGGGACTTACCCTACCTGGGGCATGTCATAAATGCCCAAGGTATACATCCGAGTCCAGAGCACCTCCGTGCCATACAGGAGTTGCCTTCGCCACGGGATGTTAAACAACTCCAGAGTGTGCTGGGTAAAATTAATTATTATGCAAAGTTTGTGCGCAATGCTTCTTCCATTTCAGCTCCGCTTCATCGCTTACGCCGTAAAGGTGTTCCGTTCGTCTGGACGACGGAATGCGAACGCGCCTTTCGCCAGTTGAAATCGGCGTTACTTTCAAATACTTGCCTTACGCCATTCGATCCCCGAAAACCCCTTTTGTTGATGGTAGATGCATCGGATTTCGGGATCGGTGCTGTGCTTGCGCACAAAGATGGCTCGCATGATCGCCCTATTGCCTTTGCGTCAAAATTGCTCTCCTCCGCGCAAAGAAATTATTCACAGATAGAGAAAGAAGCTTTAGCTCTCGTGTTTGGTGTTACAAAGTTTCACGATTTCTTGTATGGTCGTCACTTTACAATCATCACGGACCACAAACCGTTGACATCGCTTTTTCATCCGACCAAGCCTGTACCTCCACGTACAGCGCAGAAATTCATTCGCTGGTGACTTTTTCTCTCGCAGTACCGCTACGATATCTTGTATCGGTCCACTGCTAAGCACGGAAACGCTGATGCGTTGTCCCGTTTGCCTGTTGCTGAGGACAAAGCATTCGATTCTTCCGAACTTGCTTGCATGTTCATTGATTCGGAAACCGATGACGTGGTCGAATCGTTTCCGATTGATTTTCGTCGTGTAGCTACAGCCACAGCTGCTGACCATGTCCTTGCTACTGTTTTGCGTTTTCTTGCTACGCAATGGCCCTTGTCCAAGTCACGGATCGAGGATCCTTTGGTTCGCCGTTTTTTTGCTCACAAGGAGAGACTTTTTGTACGACGTGGTGTTTTGTTGTTGCGTTCCGATAATGATCAATCCAGAGTCGTGGTCCCACGTTCGTTACAGTCCTCTGTCTTAAAGCTTCTTCACCAAGGACATTGGGGTATAGTGCGTACGAAACAACTTGCTCGTCAGCACTGTACTTGGTTCGGAATCGATGCTGCGATTACGAATATGTGCTCCTCTTGCGTGGCGTGTGCCGAACAGCAATCCGCACCGCCGCGGCAATTCTTTGCATGGCCAAAAGCCACTTCCCCTTGGCAACGCTTGCACATCGATTTTGCTGGTCCATTTTGGAATGCTCGATGGTTGGTTGTGGTCGATGCTTTCAGTAATTTTCCTTTTGTTGTCCGGATGTCTTCTACGACGTCTTCTGCCACAATCCAAGCCTTGTCTGCTATCTTTTGCATTGAAGGTCTTCCGCAGACTATTGTTTCCGACAATGGCCCACAATTCATGTCCGCAGAATTTCAGTCCTTCTGCGAGGCCAATGGTATTCAACATCTGACATCCGCGCCGTTTTCGCCTCAGTCAAACGGTGCCGCTGAACGATTGGTCCGGACTTTCAAGTCACAGATGTTGAAATTGAAAGAGTCGCATTCTCGGGAGGACGCTTTGTTGCTCTTTTTGTCTTCGTATCGCTCTCAGCCCCGCGATGGTCGCTCGCTGGCTGAATTGCTCCATGGTCGTTCTCATCGCACCTTGATGGCTTTGCTGCATCCGCCACATCAGGTTCCTGTGCAGCGGCAGACTCCTGCTTTTGCTCCTGGCGACGTTGTCTATTATCGCACCTATCGCGGTTCACGGCGTTGGCTCGCAGGGCGCATTCTTCGCTGCCTCGGCCGCGCGATGTATTTGATTTTGGGGGCCTCTGGTGAGGTGCGTCGGCATCTCAATCAGCTGCGCCTCTGTCGTCGCCTGGGTTCTGCCGCTCCCCGTCTGCTTTCAGCGACGGTGCCGTCAGGTCAGCGCCCTGGGGACCCATCTACTGGCTCGCCTCATCCCCAGGTGTTACCGACGCTGCCTTCCATTTTGCCTCATGGCGACGCGCCGCCGCCGCCGCAGCAGCCGCCGCCGGCGCCGCTCGCAGTGGACGCGTCGCTGCAACCGCCACGCGCCTCCCTGGGTCACGCGCCGCCGCTCGCTTCCCGTGCCCAGCCGTCCTCCGCCATGGACCTCTTGCCAGCTCCGGACCAGATGTCGTCATCGCGCGTCGGATTCCCCGACGCAATGGAGGTTGACCCTTCGGCCCCTCCTGTCTCATTACGGGCGCATACACCGCATGTTGACGTGCACCCTGGACTAGGTTTTCAGGCGTTTCCTAGCTCCCCTCGGACCGAATGGCCGGGTGCGGGTGGCACAGCCTCGCCTGTTGTTAGGCTCCCCACCTCATCGCATACGTCAACATGCGGTCCTCCCCACGGCGGGCGGAAGCCTTATCTCACGACCGTTCGCCGATTTGCGGGGGAGGAATGTGGTGTCACCGCTAGACACCACACTTACTAGGTGGTAACTTAAATCGGCCGCGGTCCTGTAGTACATGTCGGACCCGCGTGTCGCCACTGTGTGATCGCAAACCTAGCGCCACCACATGGCAGGTCTCGAGAGACTGAGGAGACCTCGCCCCAGTTGTACGGACAACATAGCTAGCGATTGGACGTGCTAAGCCTTGCTCTCATTTGCCGAGAGATAGACAGTAGAATAGCCCTCTGCTAAGTTAACTGGCGACCACCTAGCAAGGCGCCATTTGTCTCAGTGCCTATAGCTTACTAATATTCAAGAGAGATGTATTCCAAGGACTAATTAAAAGTTAAGTAACAAGCATCTACGTACTTTTCTTCTTATTCATTTATAAGTTCTCATGTTCCAGACTTCACGCCCGTCTGCGTTAGCCTTGCGTGCCCTATCGGCTACAGCATTGTGTCTAGGCTGTATGGTCTAGACACAACAGTTTTTACAAGCGGGGCTTTTGTAGCGCAATAAATGGCAGCAACAACAGGAAGCTGACAACACAGATGTCTTTTTTTAGGTTTCCTAAGCATTCTTTGAGGTATATACCATCATGTTACTGTACTGTATCGGCAGGATTCACCTGCAAACTACATGTGTATTAATGAATAATGTTTCGTTTTAGGAGCAGAAAATGGCTAGTTAATAGCAGACGCGAAGACCTTATGAAAAAAGACCCAGTTTACCTGTATAATAATGTTAGTTTTGGTTCGCTACATTTCGAACAAAACCAGTTCATGAATGCAGATAATAAAAAACTCTTGTGGAATGCAGTACCCGCACTGTTTGACATCCCAAATTAGCTACCTCAACTGATGATGAAGAGGAAACTGCCACAAAGATTCAACAATCCATCTAAATCTGTAAAACAGTCCTATGACACAGAAGCAGCCAGTTCAACTCTCCATGTATCAGTGCCAGATTCGTGTGAATCGTGAACAGAGACCTGCTTTGACGATGAAGTGGTTAGATTAAGTGCAGTTATTCATGTCTTACAAAAGCGTAATTTTTGGTATATATTTCATTCACTTCTGTTGTTGGTAACTTAATTTTCCTTGCGTTCTTCGTGTGATTACATTATTTTGTTAGCACCTTGTTCACTGACAGATTGTTTGAAAATTATTCAAATATTTGGTTTTTCGTGAAATGTAATGTAATCAGCTCATTATAATGTTTTCAAAATATTACTCCCACTATTTGGCATTTGCTCGTCCCACTTAGAATAATATAAAGACGAAAGTCATACTTGTAGCAGCAGGCGACAATGACAAACACAGTAGGCCTACAGAACGATAAATGAGCTGTCGATCGCTTTTGCATGTAGAGGTACATGTCTGTGCTTCTTACGTGTGAATCCGTGTGTTTATATTCTTTTGATATAAATGTGGTAAGCTGCAATTCTATCCAACATCACAAGTGTTTCTTCACGAATGTTTTGTAGCTTGCCACTCGATTCATGGTTTTTGTCCATACTTGCGCTTATTTTAGATCCTTTTTAGAAACATATATGCCTGCTGATACTACGCAAACCCTTGGAGGCACGAAAATAACTCAAATATTTCGTAAATTACGTAGGAAATGGACGCAAAACGAACATTATGCTTATGACGTGTCTGACGTTCACCTTACTCGCCGCTTGGAGCGCTAGTGTTGCTCCATCTGTCCAACGGTAACAACTTTTACAGCAGTGAGTGTCACGACTGTTATGTTAGACTGTGGTAATAGGCTTTGTGCTATTGTGATTTCTAAGAGACGAAAAGCGGAACGCAAAATTGTTGGAGAGAAAACAGGAAACGTAATATACATTCGCATACTGTGAGGCAAATAAGTTCATCGGTTAAAATGATTGTGGTTAGAATATCGTATTTTCCCACAGAATATAAATGAATAGAATGTATTTAATACTGTGATGTATGTACTAAAACTGCATGTGTAGTGTTGTACTCATGAATGCTATAAACCGCAAATTTAGTTTCACAGCTGTGTTGTATGGAACTTAGTAGGCCTACTGTTGTTGTGGCTGTTGGAAGGCTACTTCAAAGGTAACTCAAGTTTAAACATGTTGATGTTAAGTAATGGAGTTGTTGACCTTTACTTTTAGTCACTGAAGTATATAGTGATGAAACTCGCTCAAAACAGGAAGAAAAAAGCAGCAAAACTGGAGATACGATGCGAAAATTGCATTTGCAAAACAAGGTGTTGAAACAGTAGGTAAGGATTCATAGAATGTCTCGCCTGACATTCAGAAAATTCGTAAATCAAATCAGTGTCTAGTAAATTGACTCTTCATTATTATTTATATGTACCATTAGGGAGTAAATGGTTTAGGATTTAAGTATTAGAATTTCAATGTTAGAGTGGACAATTTTTAGACCTTAGCTACGCTGCTTAGAAGGAAAATGCTGTAGGACAGATTAAAAAAAGTTTGCCGGTTAGGAATGTGGGAGGGAGGGCTATTGAGAAGAATCCAATGATGTGTAACAGTAAGGTCTTTGAAGGTAAATGAAGGTCAAAAATATGGCATGAACGTCCATTTACAGAAGGTGTTCGAAGTGACTATAGGTATCAATGTAGTGCTGCAATCTTCTTATCATGGTTGAGTGGTATTTCGTATCACTTCGGCACTTATCGAAGCACATGCTCTGACAATTCTATCTTGTATATCGTGCTCATAGTAAATATTCGCTGAAAACGGAGTATCCATCTAAAGTGCCATTGACATGTAAACACCATTCGACAGTTGCGCAATAGAGCACTAATAGGAACGGTAAGACTAGTATCATTGAATCAAGCGAATATGAATGGTGTATTCATTCGTAGAACAAGTCGATATGCTTCTCATTTATGGAAAATGCCAGCGATATTCAATGAGAGCTAGAGACTTCTACACTTAAAGATGTCTTCAAGGTACTCACCCTACATGTCGTACATTTAAATATGTGTATGATAAATTGAGAACAACTGGATCTTTAATGCATTGGAAACATATCTGGCAAAGGAAAGCTACTAACAAGGAAATGGAAATTGGTACTCTTGGCACAGTGGTTCGAGGCTGGCTGGGGTGGCCGAGCAGTTCTAGGCGCTACAGTCTGGAACCGAGAGACCGCTACAGTCGCAGGTTCGAATCCTGCCTCGGACATGGATGTGTGTGATGTCCTTAGGTTAGTTAGGTTTAATTAGTTCTAAGTTCTAGAGGACTGATGACCTTAGAAGTTAAATCCCATGGTGCTCAGAGCCATTTGAAGCATTTTGAACTGTGGTTCGAGATCCTTGTGTTAGTTCGTGTCAAATCACAAGAGTAGTGTTGTTCGTGTTGTGAATCACCATAAATATCATCCTCACCATATCAGTCTCCATCAAGTATTAACTGGTGTGGATTGTATGCATCGCATTGAATTCTGCAGATGGGCTCAACTTCAGATTCAGAGGGAATTTGATTTTATTTTCTGACAAGGCTACATTCACAAACCATGGAAATGTTAATTTGCATAACATGCATTATTGGGCAACTGAAAATCCATGTTGACTGCGGCATATGTTTGCTCTTTTCATTACTGCCAGGTTCTATGAAAGACCACCCAGTGGGTCTAGGGGTAAGAATAGGCCCGAGGTATTCCTGCCTGTCATAAGAGGCAACTAAAAGAAGTCTCACACGTTTTGGACTTTACGTGATAGTCCCCTGTAGGGTTTGACTTCCATTCTCCAAAATTTTACCGAAGAGCGAGTCAGTTGGGGAAGGGCTCCTTACATGGTGCATCATGTCCCTTGTGCCTTGAGATCTGTAGCCCACTTTCTCATCGTTGCATTGCAGTCCCACTCATTCTCCATCTCTTGGGCGAGGACACCTCCCTGGGTGCGTTTTCCACCATGCACTATGCAGTATCGCTTTCTGCGCCGACGATGACCATGGACTTATTTGCATCTGATATCCAGCATGGTAGCCAGTCCATTGTGGTGGACATTGAGCATAAAGCAGTGAACAATCGAATCCCGCACTATATACACTCCTGGAAATGGAAAAAAGAACACATTGACACCGGTGTGTCAGACCCACCATACTTGCTCCGGACACTGCGAGAGGGCTGTACAAGCAATGATCACACGCACGGCACAGCGGACACACCAGGAACCGCGGTGTTGGCCGTCGAATGGCGCTAGCTGCGCAGCATTTGTGCACCGCCGCCGTCAGTGTCAGCCAGTTTGCCGTGGCATACGGAGCTCCATCGCAGTCTTTAACACTGGTAGCATGCCGCGAAAGCGTGGACGTGAACCGTATGTGCAGTTGATGGACTTTGAGCGAGGGCGTATAGTGGGCATGCGGGAGGCCGGGTGGACGTACCGCCGAATTGCTCAACACGTGGGGCGTGAGGTCTCCACAGTACATCGATGTTGTCGCCAGTGGTCGGCGGAAGGTGCACGTGCCTGTCGACCTGGGACCGGACCGCAGCGACGCACGGATGCACGCCAAGACCGTAGGATCCTACGCAGTGCCGTAGGGGACCGCACCGCCACTTCCCAGCAAATTAGGGACACTGTTGCTCCTGGGGTATCGGCGAGGACCATTCGCAACCGTCTCCATGAAGCTGGGCTACGGTCCCGCACACCGTTAGGCCGTCTTCCGCTCACGCCCCAACATCGTGCAGCCCGCCTCCAGTGGTGTCGCGACAGGCGTGAATGGAGGGACGAATGGAGACGTGTCGTCTTCAGCGATGAGAGTCGCTTCTGCCTTGGTGCCAATGATGGTCGTATGCGTGTTTGGCACCGTGCAGGTGAGCGCCACAATCAGGACTGCATACGACCGAGGCACACAGGGCCAACACCCGGCATCATGGTGTGGGGAGCGATCTCCTACACTGGCCGTACACCACTGGTGATCGTCGAGGGGACACTGAATAGTGCACGGTACATCCAAACCGTCATCGAACCCATCGTTCTACCATTCCTAGACCGGCAAGGGAACTTGCTGTTCCAACAGGACAATGCACGTCCGCATGTATCCCGTGCCACCCAACGTGCTCTAGAAGGTGTAAGTCAACTACCCTGGCCAGCAAGATCTCCGGATCTGTCCCCCATTAAGCATGTTTGGGACTGGATGAAGCGTCGTCTCACGCGGTCTGCACGTCCAGCACGAACGCTGGTCCAACTGAGGCGCCAGGTGGAAATGGCATGGCAAGCCGTTCCACAGGACTACATCCAGCATCTCTACGATCGTCTCCATGGGAGAATAGCAGCCTGCATTGCTGCGAAAGGTGGATATACACTGTACTAGTGCCGACATTGTGCATGCTCTGTTGCCTGTGTCTATGTGCCTGTGGTTCTGTCAGTGTGATCATGTGATGTATCTGACCCCAGGAATGTGTCAATAAAGTTTCCCCTTCCTGGGACAATGAATTCACGGTGTTCTTATTTCAATTTCCAGGAGTGTATATTATGACGACCCCAACGAGCTAATAGATCGACTGTGGCTGCTCATAGCATCAGCTGCTGCAGGTAATACAGCTCATTCGAATGAGGTTGTTTCAATAATTTCTGTGAGTAGAGAGAGAGAGTCATCATCAAATAAGTATGGAGACAGTATTTCGATAACTGCACAAACCAGCAAGCAAAACATACCCTCGAAGGCATGTTATGATTAAAGGTTTGGATGACTTATGGCAAGCTGATATTGTAGATATGAGGGTATATTCACATGAAAATAATGGATTCAAATATATTTTAATGGTTCTTGATACATACTCCAAATTTTCCTGGGCATTACCTGTCAAAACTAAAATGGGTGGAAATGTTGCGGATGTTTTTGAGCCTTTGCTACACACAGGGACGAACCGATGCTCAGACAACCTCCAAACCGATCACAGTGGGGAATTCTACAATAGCAATTTCAAGACCGTCATGCAGCAGTACAGAATACATCACTACTCAACATTCACTCACGTGAAGGCAAGTATCGTGGAGCGTCTGAACAGAACAAAAAAAGGTCGAATGTGGATGTGTTTTGACCTTCGTGGCTCATACAAATGGACAGATATCCTCCTAGAAATAATTGCTCAGTATAATCGAACCAAACACACCACAATAAAAAATGGGATCAGTCGATGTTCGTGATAATGGACTCATGGATACGGTGTACTACCACATTAAGATGCTGGATACACACAGACAGAAATTTAACGTAGGTCATTTGGTGCTTATCTCAAAACACGATTGAGAAATCATACCTACCGAACTGGTCAACTGAGATATTTACAGTTTCAAAGGTGCAAAGAACGAATCCTAGAACACATATTTAAGGATAGTAAAGGTGAAGAAATTGCAGGTTGCTTCTACACTGAGGAGTTACAGAAAAGTTCAGAACCAGGTGTTTTTCTCGTCGAGAGAGTCATAAGACGTCGTGGAAATAAAGCGCTAGTCAAATGGCTTGGTTTTCCGGCTACACAAAACAGTTGGATTGATGCCAGCGATTTACTACACTCCTGGAAATTGGAATAAGAACACCGTGAATTCATTGTCCCAGGAAGGGGAAACTTTATTGACACATTCCTGGGGTCAGATACATCACATGATCACACTGACAGAACCACAGGCACATAGACACAGGCAACAGAGCATGCACAATGTCGGCACTAGTACAGTGTATATCCACCTTTCGCAGCAATGCAGGCTGCTATTCTCCCATGGAGACGATCGTAGAGATGCTGGATGTAGTCCTGTGGAACGGCTTGCCATGCCATTTCCACCTGGCGCCTCAGTTGGACCAGCGTTCGTGCTGGACGTGCAGACCGCGTGAGACGACGCTTCATCCAGTCCCAAACATGCTCAATGGGGGACAGATCCGGAGATCTTGCTGGCCAGGGTAGTTGACTTACACCTTCTAGAGCACGTTGGGTGGCACGGGATACATGCGGACGTGCATTGTCCTGTTGGAACAGCAAGTTCCCTTGCCGGTCTAGGAATGGTAGAACAATGGGTTCGATGACGGTTTGGATGTACCGTGCACTATTCAGTGTCCCCTCGACGATCACCAGTGGTGTACGGCCAGTGTAGGAGATCGCTCCCCACACCATGATGCCGGGTGTTGGCCCTGTGTGCCTCGGTCGTATGCAGTCCTGATTGTGGCGCTCACCTGCACGGCGCCAAACACGCATACGACCATCATTGGCACCAAGGCAGAAGCGACTCTCATCGCTGAAGACGACACGTCTCCATTCGTCCCTCCATTCACGCCTGTCGCGACACCACTGGAGGCGGGCTGCACGATGTTGGGGCGTGAGCGGAAGACGGCCTAACGGTGTGCGGGACCGTAGCCCAGCTTCATGGAGACGGTTGCGAATGGTCCTCGCCGATACCCCAGGAGCAACAGTGTCCCTAATTTGCTGGGAAGTGGCGGTGCGGTCCCCTACGGCACTGCGTAGGATCCTATGGTCTTGGCGTGCATCCGTGCGTCGCTGCGGTCCGGTCCCAGGTCGACGGGCACGTGCACCTTCCGCCGACCACTGGCGACAACATCAATGTACTGTGGAGACCTCACGCCCCACGTGTTGAGCAATTCGGCGGTACGTCCACCCGGCCTCCCGCATGCCCACTATACGCCCTCGCTCAAAGTCCGTCAACTGCACATACGGTTCACGTCCACGCTGTCGCGGCATGCTACCAGTGTTAAAGACTGCGATGGAGCTCCGTATGCCACGGCAAACTGGCTGACACTGACGGCGGCGGTGCACAAATGCTGTGCAGCTAGCGCCATTCGACGGCCAACACCGCGGTTCCTGGTGTGTCCGCTGTGCCGTGCGTGTGATCATTGCTTGTACAGCCCTCTCGCAGTGTCCGGAGCAAGTATGGTGGGTCTGACACACCGGTGTCAATGTGTTCTTTTTTCCATTTCCAGGAGTGTATATAATGGGCGCACCATAGTCCACAACCATTGCAGTAGCATAGCATGTGTGCTAGGAGATGCATTAGAGGAGGTGGTGGTATTCTAGGCAAACTGGCAGTGGAAGTACACATCCCTGGGTATAACTACTGTGGACCTGGGTCAAGGCTTCAGAAACGTTTGGCGCGAGGTGATAAGAGACTTACAATAAACTACACCTGGATATTAATGGTGAAAAAGATATTGTGGAAATAGAAGCGAGTGTATACGATATTGACGATTTAAATGAGGTCTTAAAACAGTCTGGAAAATGTATTGAACTATGTGTAAACATCAATAAACTTAAATCTGAAATAAGGACTGTAAATGCAATGATTGAAAGGTTCAATAAGGCACCTGCTGGGTCTCACAAAAGGGCAGGTTTAGAAGAAGGATCCAAGTAAATTTTACAAGTCAGATCAGACTGTTGACATACTCCCTGTCCCCACAATTCATGTCGAGTATAACAATGCAATGAACTCCTATCTCAACGATAGTCTGATTCACAGTATTTATGGATTCTTCCCCTCAGTTGCAATGGGGTATAAGATTGTTGAGACCCCTGCCAATGCAATATACCTTCCAGTGACAGCTCAGACATTGGACTATTTGGAGCTGCGTATTGGGGACCAGAATAATCAACTTCTTGTCTTTCGTGGTGAGGAAATCATTGTATGATTACATCTAAGGCAGGATGGGTGTACGGTATAAAACAAGAGCATGCAATCCACAGCATGCGACTTTGCTACCAAACAGCAAAGTGATAACATGTGCAAACTACGAGTTTCTTAAATCAGTCGACATGAAGCCACGCAATGACATACTCACTCAACATAACCAATCCAGTAGAGTATGATGAGAGAATTATATGTCAGGAATACTTCTCTCATAAACCTTACGCTTCAACCACATTTAACAGGAACGATGAAATCAGGATTGTCATCCAGCACCAAGACGCACTCATGCTTCCATGCAAGAGTTTCATATATCTAGAGGGGTCATTCAAGAAAACTGACGGCAGTGATACAGTGGGATCCAAGCTGACACGTAAAGCTTTAGCATTCCTGTTCCAAGAGATAAGCTATCGACTCAGTTGGTGTGAGATCGACCATATACACAATGTCGGCACAACATCAACCTTTAAATCATACATCTCGGCATCACCCGCAGATTTGCATGGTTTAGAAAATGCAGGATGGTTAATAGACGATCCAGAGGATAGAACAGTTGCACAGTACAAGCGATTTACTGCCTACATACCTCTAAAAATGCTTATGGGGTACTTTGAGGACATGAGATAGATTATTATGAACGCTAAACAGGAACTCATTCTGGTACAGAGTGCAACAGGCAATAACTCATACATTCAAGGAGCTCAAGAGGAGAGTATGATCACAATCAGAAAGATAATATCAGAATCATACAGGATTATTTAGTAATCGCGAAGCGTTATGGAGATGAGAGATAAACTCCAGTGGAAGACTCTGCAGGAGAGACGCTCAGTACCTCGGTACGGGCTTTTGTCGAAGTTTCGAGAACACACCTTCACCGAGGAGTCAAGCAGTATATTGCTCCCTCCTACGTATGTCTCGTGAAGAGACCATGAGGATAAAATCAGATCAGAGAGATTAGAGCCCACACAGAGGCATACTGACAATCCTTCTTTCCACCAACAATACGAGACTGGAATAGAAGGGAGAACCGATAGGGGTACCCTCCGCCACACACCGTCAGGTGGCTTGCGGAGTATGGGTGTAGATATAGATGTAGAAAATGCCTCACATCAGTGCATCAGACGAGGAGCATTTGAAGCTTTTAAAAGTCCTGAATTCAGGTACATTTCTATCACTGACATTTCGCTCGTGGGATGTTTTCGAGTATCCTATGTTACTGACTGCGGCCAGAGAACATGGGCTACTAAAACGTCCTCCCATCTAGAGACACCTAGATTCGTCATACTTGCATTTCAGACTGATAGAAGAGGTAATATAGCAAATGATTCCACTGTGTATGACAACTGAAGGTTAACTAATGTCAGAGTCTACCTCAATTCACAATTCTACTCATATGACAATCTACATCTGCAGTGGAATCAAAATGTATGCAGTCTAGCATATGACATGTATGCAAGGTTTTGTGCTTCTTACTATGAAATAACCGAAGGAGAGGGAGGATGGTGTCTACTCAGTCCGTGTAAGTTCTAGGAGCTTTCAACGGTCATCTTCGAAACAGAACGAGATTTAAGTCTGGACCTATAGATGTGCCAACTGAATTTGAATCATCGACAAATTTCCCAGAACACACTGCCGCGTATGCTCTAGTTCTACAAGACCCTATGATCAACTTCTGCCCACTCACTGGTGTTGTCCAACGAGCTGTATAAATGAATAGGTGCTGCACAATACCTAGAGCATTTCATAATGGTGTCTCAAGGAGTGAACATCATTGCCGATGCTCAGGGTTTCTATGATGGTGAGCATAGACAGTTCATATTCAAAGATGTTGCGTTTGTAGCGTACACACAAGATGCTGGAATAACAGAGACATTCTCAGCAAACATTGCATAACCAAGGTCTTTCAAGTATGTGAAGTGTGCTAAGACATGAAAGAGTGCAAACTGGTTAACACATTTCTACTATGGAATTCACTGGGATAATCTTGGCATACCCTATAAAGATGTGGTGACTGCTCGATGTGTCAGCTACACATTGCACATGTTCCGTTAGAATCGCAAGCAGATTTCTATTGCACGATCTGTGATGTCATTATACACGTACACATTATACGCTGTGACATCACTATGTGCACGTGGGCTACACACATCACATGAGTACCATTCGAATCGCGAACGGTGCTGTGGAATTCTATTGCGTGATCTGTGATGTCAGTATGCATGTCACACATACAGGGTGAGTCACCTAACGTCACCGCTGGATATATTTCGTAAAATACATCAAATACTGACGAAACGATTCCACAGACCGAACGTGAGGAGAGGGGCTAGAGTAATTGTTTAATACAAACCATACAAAAATGCACGGAAGTATGTTTTTTTAACACAAACCTACGTTTTTTTAAATGGAACCACGTTAGTTTTGTTAGCTCATCTGAACATATAAACATATACGTAATCAGTGCCGTTTGTTGCATTGTAAAATGTTGATTACATCCGGAGATATTGTAACCTAAAGTTGACGCTTGAGTACCACTCCTCCGCTGTTCGATCGTGTGTATCGGAGAGCACCGAATTACATAAGGATCCAAAGGGAACGGTGATGGACCTTAGGTACAGAAGAGACTGGAACAGCACATTACGTCCACATGCTATCACCATTTTATTGGTCTTTTTCACTGACACACATGTACATTACCATGACGTGGAGGACGCATAAATTGGCCAGCCCGTTCTCCTGATCTTACACCTCTGGACTTCTTTCTGTCGGGTACGTTAAAGGAGAATGTGTACTGTGATGTGCCTACAACCCCAGAGGGTATGAAACAATGTATTGTGGCAGCCTGCGGCGACATTACACCAGATGTACTGCGGCGTGTACGACATTCATTACGCCAGGGATTGCAATTGTGTGCAGCAAATAATGGCCACCACATTGAACATCTATTGGCCTGACATGTCGGGACACACTCTATTCCACTCCGTAATTGAAAACGGAAACCACGTGTGTATGTGTACCTCACCCCTTGTGGTAATGTACATGTGCATCAGTGAAAAAGACCAATAAAAAGGTGTTAGCATGTGGACGTAATGTGCTGTTCCAGTCTCTTCTGTACCTAAGGTCCATCACTGTTCCCTTTGGATCCTTACGTAATTCGGTGCTCTCCGATACACACAATCGAACAGCGGAGGAGTGGTACTCAAGCGTCAACTTTAGATTACAATATCTCCGGATGTAATTAACATTTTACAATGCAATGAAAGGCACTGATTACGTATTTGTTTATACACTCCTTGAAATTGAAATAAGAACACCGTGAATTCATTGTCCCAGGAAGGGGAAACTTTATTGACACATTCCTGGGGTCAGATACATCACATGATCACACTGACAGAACCACAGGCACATAGACACAGGCAACAGAGCATGCACAATGTCGGCACTAGTACAGTGTATATCCACCTTTCGCAGCAATGCAGGCTGCTATTCTCCCATGGAGACGATCGTAGAGATGCTGGATGTAGTCCTGTGGAACGGCTTGCCATGCCATTTCCACCTGGCGCCTCAGTTGGACCAGCGTTCGTGCTGGACGTGCAGACCGCGTGAGACGACGCTTCATCCAGTCCCAAACATGCTCAATGGGGGACAGATCCGGAGATCTTGCTGGCCAGGGTAGTTGACTTACACCTTCTAGAGCACGTTGGGTGGCACGGGATACATGCGGACGTGCATTGTCCTGTTGGAACAGCAAGTTCCCTTGCCGGTCTAGGAATGGTAGAACAATGGGTTCGATGACGGTTTGGATGTACCGTGCACTATTCAGTGTGCCCTCGACGATCACCAGTGGTGTACGGCCAGTGTAGGAGATCGCTCCCCACACCATGATGCCGGGTGTTGGCCCTGTGTGCCTCGGTCGTATGCAGTCCTGATTGTGGCGCTCACCTGCACGGCGCCAAACACGCATACGACCATCATTGGCACCAAGGCAGAAGCGACTCTCATCGCTGAAGACGACACGTCTCCATTCGTCCCTCCATTCACGCCTGTCGCGACACCACTGGAGGCGGGCTGCACGATGTTGGGGCGTGAGCGGAAGACGGCCTAACGGTGTGCGGGACCGTAGCCCAGCTTCATGGAGACGGTTGCGAATGGCCCTCGCCGATACCCCAGGAGCAACAGTGTCCCTAATTTGCTGGGAAGTGGCGGTGCGGTCCCCTACGGCACTGCGTAGGATCCTACGGTCTTGGCGTGCATCCGTGCGTCGCTGCGGTCCGGTCCCAGGTCGACGGGCACGTGCACCTTCCGCCGACCACTGGCGACAACATCAATGTACTGTGGAGACCTCACGCACCACGTGTTGAGCAATTCGGCGGTACGTCCACCCGGCCTCCCGCATGCCCACTATACGCCCTCGCTCAAAGTCCGTCAACTGCACATACGGTTCACGTCCACGCTGTCGCGGCATGCTACCAGTGTTAAAGACTGCGATGGAGCTCCGTATGCCACGGCAAACTGGCTGACACTGACGGCGGCGGTGCACAAATGCTGCGCAGCTAGCGCCATTCGACGGCCAACACCGTGGTTCCTGGTGTGTCCGCTGTGTCGTGCGTGTGATCATTGCTTGTACAGCCCTCTCGCAGTGTCCGGAGCAAGTATGGTGGGTCTGACACACCGGTGTCAATGTGTTCTTTTTTCCATTTCCAGGAGTGTATATAATGGGCGCACCATAGTCCACAACCATTGCAGTAGCATAGCATGTGTGCTAGGAGATGCATTAGAGGAGGTGGTGGTATTCTAGACAAACTGGCAGTGGAAGTACACATCCCTGGGTATAACTACTGTGGACCTGGGTCAAGGCTTCAGAAACGTTTGGCGCGAGGTGATAAGAGACTTACAATAAACTACACCTGGATATTAATGGTGAAAAAGATATTGTGGAAATAGAAGCGAGTGTATACGATATTGACGATTTAAATGAGGTCTTAAAACAGTCTGGAAAATGTATTGAACTATGTGTAAACATCAATAAACTTAAATCTGAAATAAGGACTGTAAATGCAATGATTGAAAGGTTCAATAAGGCACCTGCTGGGTCTCACAAAAGGGCAGGTTTAGAAGAAGGATCCAAGTAAATTTTACAAGTCAGATCAGACTGTTGACATACTCCCTGTCCCCACAATTCATGTCGAGTATAACAATGCAATGAACTCCTATCTCAACGATAGTCTGATTCACAGTATTTATGGATTCTTCCCCTCAGTTGCAATGGGGTATAAGATTGTTGAGACCCCTGCCAATGCAATATACCTTCCAGTGACAGCTCAGACATTGGACTATTTGGAGCTGCGTATTGGGGACCAGAATAATCAACTTCTTGTCTTTCGTGGTGAGGAAATCATTGTATGATTACATCTAAGGCAGGATGGGTGTACGGTATAAAACAAGTGCATGCAATATGACATCAGTATGTGCATGCGGGCTATACGTTGTAGCATCACTATGTGCACGTGGGCTACACATGCCGCACGAGTACCGTTAGAATCGCGGGAGAGAGAAAACAGTCGAACAGATGAGAGGAGTGATAGTGTGCTCTGGTGGTGGTACTGTGTACTAGTCCACTTGGATCTCTTGGCGAACACGCTGTTTCCCACCATCTTGGATAACGGTACTCTTGTGATCAGATGATGTCATCTTCGACAACAGTGCCTTCTGGTGGCAGTACTGTGTACTAAGTCAGTTGGAGCCTGGACCTCGTGGTGAACACACTGGATGGGTGTACTGCATCATATTGTTCAAATTAAGATTTACATCCAGCACTGGTCGAGTCCTCTCGCCAACCAATCCCTACCAGGAGGAGGTGGTGGTGGTCGGGTGACTTAGATTAGTGGAGGTGCCCTTTTTTCCCGCTATTTTCTTAGGTTAGTAGAGACAGCCCAAGTGACATTTCTTTACTGCCAAAATTCAAACTTGGCGCCAGTTTCTAGGAAGAGGTGGCAGTAGGATAACTCAGGTTAGTGGGGGTAGGCCAAGTGACCCCATCTTCCAGCGATTTTCTAAGGTTACTAGAGATAATCATGGTGTGATGCATTATCCCATTGGAATTTGAACTTCCCGCCATTTTTCTTTGGGAGGGGAGGGGGTTAGGTTAGTGGAGGTAGCCCAATTGACCTATTTTCCCACCAAAATCGGCCATCATAGAAATGTCATGCGCTGTTGCCAAGTCTACATGCCGCCATCTGGGATGACGTCATCGCCGCCATCTTGGATACATCTGGCAACAATGCAGAGTTGCTCAGAACTGTCCTTGCCCCAATGCTAGCGTCTGGTGAATGATTTAGCTTACTGAAATATCCTGAATAATTCCCATACAATATATCACATTCAGTTAGTATAGTAAACGTGTTTGATTCTAGAAAGCCACAAGCTACCCCTACTCTCATCTTTGACGTTGCGAACTGTCTGTCTCAGCTATGATTATGACAGTGAGAGAGTGTTTATGCAGCAGTGCTTTGTCTGCATGGTAATTATACAGTGCTCTCTTTCTAAAACGGTAGCTGCTTTCGGAATCAGTTCCAATTCTGCTGCAAACGCTGTATCATATCACTTCCTTTCGCTACTACTTTACTTGAGGTGCAAACTTGCCACAAGAAAGTGACAAATCTAAATCCTCTGTTCCATGGATCTCCTGGCAATCTCACAGGAGTATCCATAGATGTCTACTTCATGATTACCGAATTTCATCACTAACAAAAGAAGAGGAAGTCTCTGAACAGAGTCAATGCAACTGTCAATGACATGAATCTGTATTTTGTTCATCAACTCGGTATCAAACGAGACGGAAAAATTTACAGAACCAATGAACAAGCTTGTTAGTATGCATTACCTACCTACGGTAGATATGGAGGTGAAAAACGCATGAAATAGCACAGTACACATTTAAATATTTCCTCTGTTTTGTTTCTGCATCAATAGCCACACATTCAATTTTTTTCTTGTGAATGCACAATTTGTTTATTACGCCATGGCATAGATGTAGTAGCCGGCCGCAGTGGCCATGCGGTTCTAGGCGCTACAGTCTGGACCTGCGCGACCGCTACGGTCGCAGGTTCGAATCCTGCCTCGGGCATGGATGTGTGTGATGTCCTTAGGTTAGTTAGGTTTAAGTGAATCTAAGTTCTAGGGGACTGATGACCAAAGAAGTTAAGTCCCATAGTGCTCAGAGCCATTTGAAACATTTAAACAGATGTAGTAGTATATTATCCACAGTATCTCCATGTTTTGGTGGTATTCCTTATATGCTAGTTCTGTATGACCCAAGACAGGATGTAGATACAATCTGTCTGAGGTCAGCAATTTGCACTATCTTATTGTTTTTTACATTCTGGACAAGGACCTTTCACTTACATTTTTAATTTTATTAAAATAAACTGCCACAGCAAGCCAAATGGGATAAGTGTGCAATTCATTAGTATTTTTTAATGGTGTAGTCTGATGTTGGCTTAAAGTCGTCTGTTACATTGGCGTCTGGCTAGTGGATAGCAGTGCGGACATTGTGAGCTATCGTTATCTATGACATTCTTCATATTCCTAGTGCAGTTGAGGCTTGCTAACTTTGCTGATAATGGTTGGCATCCCGTGAGCATTTACTCACTGATATTCTCTGTTCATATTGATGAAGTAATCCAAGGGGGAAAAAAAGAAGAAGAAGAAGGAAAGAAACCTACGCATTGTGCAAACCGAACAATCAGCTTCTTTTTATTTTTTTTTTTAAATCGTTAACCTTCTTATGAAATGCAATAAACTTCATTAATTATTAGTTTTTTGTTGTTCCTGATGTTACTATTATTCATTCATTCGCAAGCGCCTTCTTATCTGTATTTCGTAGCGAAGCACATGACAAGTGAATCTGGAAGAACAGAATGCTAAATGTTTCACCAAACAGAATATACACATTTACCTGAGCTTCTCTCTTCCAGGGCAAAATGAAATGCTGAATAACAAAAGACGATAACGGGAGGTCACAGACAAAGGCAGAACTCTGTAACAACCGTGACGACAGATAAATTCGTATCAGTATATTACTCAGCATTTGAATGCGTCGTATGTACTCTGCCACTAATACAGACAGCTACGAATTTGTGACTACGACCACGGTTCACCACTGACTCAGCTGCTGGTTGTGGTATTACAATTGTAAGTGGGAGACTATGTTTGATAACTGTGTTTTGCTGCTGTTCGAATGAGTTACGCTGGTGGATCTATTAAGGATTTTTCTTGCTTTTAGTTACATAGCTATGTAATCTACCATGAAAAATTATAGGTAGTCAAGTGCGTGTTTCACTTGTGACATTCGATTTCTAACACAGTTCGTCAGCTTTCTGGCATCCTCGATCCAGTATCTCGAGGGAGCCTTACGAATAGCAAGCAACAACACATAAACAAAGCCGCTGGAAAGAATTAAAGGAATTATCAGTGACATGGATTTAGTTTCTTTCCATCATTTAGGAAGAAAACAAGAAGAGATCATTACGAAAGCAACGAACACGCTAGTTGGTACGCATTAGATATATAGATATCAAGCTGAAACACATATGAAAGAGCAGAATTGCTCATTGTCCACATTTACAGTTTACTTTTTGTATTAATAAATATAGTTTTCAATTTCTACTCACCAGAATCCTCAAATGCATGGCAGCGAATAATTTATTAACTGTCTTGCTTTCTGCTTCCAATGCCACAAGCAACTTCTGCATTCTCGTGCTAGTTGTGAAATTCTGTTAGATTTTGCATGTAGCACAAGACTACTTTTAGATACAATCGATTCTGAGGTGCAAAGTTTTTGATGTCTTACTTACTCGTGATGTGTGGGGCTAGGTTGATTTCCAATTACTTTTTATTCCACTGAAATAAGTTTTCGTTACAAACTATCAATGTAAGTGCTTTATTCCTTTGTACTTGCGGAAATTTTAATTGTCATGGAAAACTATATATCTCAATATTTCACCTACCGTAAGCTTCATGCGTGGAAAACTGATATCAGTAGCTTCGCTATCCCTGCCCTGGAATTATTTAACACTGGCGTTAACAGCCCCATTCCATGCTAGAATTTTTGAAAAATGAGGAATTCTTGATTAAATCCCACTGAATGCCTTAGATACAGTTACCCTGAAAAATGACGTTAGAAAGTATTAAGAAATAATGCTGCATGAAAACTAAATGCAGTCGCGCCTCTCTTGTAAGACTTCATATAAGACGAGCACTAGAAGCACTTCGCCCTTAGCACCGCTAAGATTTGGCAGCATCATTGCAAATATTTGGCAACTGTGTGATAGTACATTTACTACCGCATGTGGCCCTGAATTGCCCCGCTAAATTCACTTGGCATTCCTTTTCCACTTCGATGACTTATGCTCTCATGTTAGACGAGACATTGAGACAGTATCTTTAACTCTTGGACCTCCGGAATGCCGTACATCACATAAGTAACAACAGTTGATATCTGTAAGGTTGCGTTATGAAGCTCAGCGACCAATATTACTGTGACAGAGATCAAGGGTGGTGTGAGATCACAGTACAAATCGCAGTGCAGATTAGTACTCCATAGGGTCTCAATTGCCGATTTATTTGATGGAGCTGGAAATTGCTAGAAGAAATTATTAACAAAACCTAAAGGAAACCTTTACGCATTAAGTCGTGCCACTAGCTCGCCTCAGTAGGCTTCGTTAATGGTCATAGACGTCTGTTTTGTGAATACTAAGCTTCTTCACTATAAAAACGTCTATGAAGAGTTTCGAATCGACCTTCAATGTGAAGAATTTGGGTTTTGTTCCTCATGTAGGATCCATATTTGAAGGGATTAGTTATGAAGTGAATATAGTTCCGCTGCATTAAATCTGTGTAACAGCAATTAGGCACACCCATAGACGTTTGCTGACCACTCTGAGTAGCTTCAAAAATTGGCAGTTTGTTTCGGTCGGCGTCAGTTTCTCCATGAATCCATGCGTGGACCTCAAGATGTGCAGTGTAGCTATGTGGCTATAGAGCATGCACTGTAGCGTATTCACACAGTTCATCGCATACATTTATAGTACGAAATCGAATAACGATAGTAAAACACACTACACCACAGTTACTGGCTGTGGCTTGACACAACATACGATTGGCGAATCACTTTTAAAAGTAAAATAAACGAGATATAAAGCTTTTAAGAAAACATTGAACAACGTAGTGAGGTAGTCTGAGTGAATCACAAACTATAAAACTACACTACTGGCCATTAAAATTGCTACACCAAGAAGAAATGGAGATGATAAACTGGTATTCATTGGACAGATATATTATATTAGAACTGACATGTGTTTGCATTTTCACGCAATTTGAGTGCATAGATCCTGGGTCTAGGGGTAGCGTCTTTGATTCATAATCAAAACGTCTTCGGTCCCGGGTTCGATCCCCGCCACTGCCTAAATTTTGAAAAATAATCAGCATTGGCGGCCGAAGACTTCCGGCATAAGAAGTCAGCCTCATTCTGCCAACGGCCTTGTCAAAGAGGGCGGAGGAGCGGATAGAGGTTCAGGGCACTCTCTTGTCCTAGGGGTGGGAAATTGCCCCTAAAGGCGGAAGAATCAGTAATGATCAACGACATGAGGATGCAGAAGGCAATGGAAACCACTGCATTAAAGACACGTAACGTGTATCCACAGGACATGTGGCCTGTAATTGAAGAAGTGTCATGATGATCTCTCCATTGGCAAAAGATTCCGGAATAGTCCCCCATTCGGATCTCCGGGAGGGGACTGCCAAGGGGGAGGTTACCATGAGAAAAAGATTGAATAATCAACGAAAGGATAACGTTCTACGAGTCGGGGCGTGGAATGTCAGAAGCTTGAACGTGGTAGGGAAACTAGAAAATCTGAAAAGGGAAATGCAAAGGCTCAATCTGGATATAGTAGGGGTCAGTGAAGTGAAGTGGAAGGAAGACAAGGATTTCTGGTCAGATGGGTATCGGGTAATATCAACAGCAGCAGAAAATGGTATAACAGGTGTAGGATTCGTTATGAATGGGAAGGTAGGGCAGAGGGTGTGTTACTGTGAACAGTTCAGTGACTGGGTTGTTCTAATCAGAATCGACAGCAGACCAACACCGACAATGATAGTTCAGGTATACATACCGACGTCGCAAGCTGAAGATGAACAGATAGAGAAAGTGTATGAGGATATTGAAAGGGTAATGCAGTATGTAAAGGGGGACGAAAATCTAATAGTCATGGGCGACTGGAATGCAGTTGTAGGGGAAGGAGTAGAAGATAAGGTTACAGGAGAATATGGGCTTGGGACGAGGAATGAAAGAGGAGAATAATTGAGTTCTGTAACAAGTTTCAGCTAGTAATAGCGAATACCCTGTTCAAGAATCACAAGAGGAGGAGGTATACTTGGAAAAGGCCCGGGAGATACTGAAAGATTTCAATTAGATTACATCATGCTCAGACAGAGATTCCGAAATCAGATACTGGATTGTAAGGCGTACCAAGGAGCAGATATAGACTCAGATCACAATATAGTAGTGATGAAGAGTAGGCTGAAGTTCAAGACATTAGTCAGGAAGAATCAATACGCAAAGAAGTGGGATACGGAAGTACTAAGGAATGACGAGATACGTTTGAAGTTCTCTAACGCTATAGATACAACAATAAGGAATAGTGCAGTAGACAGTACAGTTGAAGAGGAATGGACAACTCTAAAAAGGGCCATCACAGAAGTTGGGAAGGAAACCATAGGTACAAAGAAGGTAGCTGCGAAGAAACCATGGGTAACAGAAGAAATACTTCAGCTGGTTGATGAAAGAAGGAAGTACAAACATGGTCCGGGAAAATCAGGAATACAGAAATACAAGTCGCTGAGGAATGAGATAAATAGGAAGTGCAGGGAAGCTAAGACGAAATGGCTGCAGGGAAAATGTGAAGACATCGAAAAAGATATGATTGTCGAAAGGACAGACTCAGCAAACAGGAAAGTCAAAACAACCTTTGGTGACATTAAAAGCAACGGTGGTAACATTGAGAGTGCAACGGGAATTCCACTGTTAAATGTAGAGGAGAGAGCTGATAGGTGGAAAGAATACATTGAAAGCCTCTATGAGGGTGAAGATTTGTCTGATGTGATAGAAGACGAAACAGGAGTCGATTTAGAAGAGATAGGGGATCCAGTATTAGAATCGGAATTTAAAAGAGCTTTGGAGGACTTACGGTCAAATAAGGCAGAAGGGATGGATAACATTCCATCAGAATTTCTAAAATCATTGGGGGAAGTGGCAACAAAACGACTATTCACGTTGGTGTGTAGAGTATATGAGTCTGGCGACATGCCATCTGACTTTTGGAAAAGCATCATCCACACAATTCCGAAGACGGCAAGAGCTGACAAGTGTGAGAATTATCGCACAATCAGCTTAACAGCTCATGCATCGAAGCTGCTTACAAGAATAATATACAGAAGAATTGAAAAGAAAATTGAGAATGCGCTAGGTGACGATCAGTTTGGCTTTAGGAAAAGTAAAGGGACGAGAGAGGCAATTCTGACGTTACGGCTAATAATGGAAGCAAGGCTAAAGAAAAATCAAGACACTTTCATAGGATTTGTCGACCTGGAAAAAGCGTTCGACAATATAAAATGGTGCAAGCTGTTCGAGATTCTGAAAAAAGTCGGAGTAAGCTATAAGGAGAGACGGGTCATATACAATATGTACAACAAGCAAGAGGGAATAATAAGAGTGGACGATCAAGAACGAAGTGCTCGTATTAAGAAGGGTGTAAGACAAGGCTGTAGCCTTTCGTCCCTACTCTTCAATCTGTACATCGAGGAAGCAATGATGGAAATAAAAGAAAGATTCAGGGGTGGAATTAAAATACAAGGTGAAATGATATCAATGATACGATTCGCTGATGACATTGCTATCCTGAGTGAAAATGAAGAAGAATTAAATGATCTGCTGAACGGAATGAACAGTCTAATGAGTACACAGTATGGTTTGAGAGTAAATCGGAGAAAGACGAAAGTAATGAGGTAATGAGAAGTAGTAGAAATGAGAACAGCGAGAAACTTAACATCAGGATTGATGGTCACGAAGTCAATGAAGTTAAGGAATTCTGCTACCTAGGCAGTAAAATAACCAATGACGGACGGAGCAAGGAGGACATTAAAAGCAGACTCGCTATGGCAAAAATGGCATTTCTGGCCAAGAGAAGTCTAGTAATATCAAATACCGGCCTTAATTTGAGGAAGAAATTTCTGAGGATGTACGTCTGGAGTACAGCCTTGTATGGCAGTGAAACATGGACTGTGGGAAAACCGGAACAGGAGAGAATCGAAGCATTTGAGATGTGGTGCTATAGACGAATGTTGAAAATTAGGTGGACTGATAAGGTCAGGAATGAGGAGGTTCTACGCAGAATTGGAGACGAAAGGAATATGTGGAAAACACTGATAAGGAGAAGGGACAGGATGATAGGACATCTGTTAAGACATGAGGGAATGACTTCCATGGTACTAGAGGGAGTTGTAGAGGGCAAAAACTGTAGAGGAAGACAGAGATTGGAATACGTCAAGCAAATAATTGAGGACGTTGGTTGCAAGTGCTACTCTGAGATGAAGAGGTTAGCACAGGAAAGGAATCCGTGGTGGGCCGCATCAAACCAGTCAGTAGACTGATGACCAAAAAAAAAAGAAAAAAAAGATCCTGAGAAATCAGTACCCAGAACAACCACCTCTGGCCGTAATAATGGCCTTGATACGCCTGGGCATTGAGTCAAACAGAGCTGGGATGACGTGTACAGGTACAGCTGCCCATGCAGCTTCAACAAGATACTACAGTTCATCAAGAGTAGAGACTGGCGTATTGTGACGAGCCAGTTGCTCGGCCACCATTGACCAGACGTTTTCAATTGGTGAGAGACTTGGAGAATGTGCTGGCCAGGGCAGCAGTCGAACATTTTCTGTATCCAGAAAGGCCCGTACAGGACCTACAACATGCGGTCGTGCATTATCATGCTGAAATGTAGGGTTTCGCAGGGATCATTCGAAAGGGTAGAGCCACGGGTCGTAACACATCTGAAATGTAACGTCCACAGTTCAAAGTGCCGTCAATGTGAACAAGAGGTGACCGAGACGTGTAACCAATGGCACACCATACCATCACGCCGGGTGATACGCCAGTATGGCGATGACGTATACACGCTTCCAATGTGCATTCACTGCGATGTCGTCGAACACGGGTGCGACCACCATGATGGTGTAAATATAACCTGGATTCATCCGAAAAAATGACGTTTTGCCATTCGTGCACCCAGGTTCGTCGTCGAGTACACCATCGCAGGCGCTCCTGTCTGTCATGCAGCGTCAAGGGTAACCGCAGCCATGGTCTCCGAGCTGATAGTCTATGCTGCTGCAAACGTCGTCGAACTGTTCGTGCAGATTGTTGTTGTCTTGCAAACGTCCCCATCTGTTGACTCAGGGATCGAGACGTGGCTGCACGATCCGTTACAGCCATGCGGATAAGATGCCTGTCATCTCGACTGCTAGTGATACGAGGCCGTTGGGACCCAGCACGGCGTACGGTATTACCCTCCTGAACCCACCGATTCCGTATTCTGCTAACAGTCATTGGATTTCGACCCATGCAAGCAGCAATGTCGTGATACGATAAACTGCAATCCCCATCTGTTGACTCGAGGATCGAGACATGGCTGCACGATCCATTACAGCCATGCGGATAAGATGCCTGTCATCTCGACTGCTAGTGATTCGAGGCCGTTGGGATCCAGCACGGCGTTCCGTATTACCCTCCTAAACCCACCGATTCCATATTCTGCTAACAGTCATTGGATCTCGACTAACGCGAGCAGCAATGTCGCGATACAATAAACCGCAATCGCGATAGGCTACAATCCGACCTTTATCAAAGGCGGAAACGTGATGGTACGCATTTCTCCTCCTTACACGCGGCCTCACAACAACGTTTCACCAGGCAACGCTTGTCAACTGCTGTTAGTGTATGAGAAATCGGTTGGAAACTTTCCTCATCTCCGCACGTTGTAGATGTCGCCACCGGCGCCAACCTTGTGTGAATGCTCTGAGAAGCTAATCATTTGCATATCACAGCAACTTCTTCCTGTTGGTTAAATTTCGCGTCTGTAGCACGGCATCTTCATGGTGTAGCAATTTTAATGGCCAATAGTGTAATTTTGATCCATACTCATTTCTTGTATGTTAGTGTGATGCAGCACTCTTCATATTAAACCGAGTCGTCTCCCTCTGTTGCCATCAAATGTGGAATACAAATCTTAGACTCTTTTGTGGGACATTTTATACTCTCCAAACCGATGATCGATAGCTGACACTTTCGACAAAGGGCAACGGAGCGCAGCGCAGTACCGCCGCCGCTGCAGCTGGTTGCTAGTGTTACAACCCCCCGAGCTCAGGGGTTGTAATATGTCAGAGCGACCGAGAGGTATGGGTTGGGATAGAGGAATGACTCACGCCGGAGCGTGCAGAGAAACTCAGGCAAGTGTGTCACTGATTTTATTACACCGAAGGTGCACTGCACGCTTCGTGCTGAACTCGGCGATGGCGCCGCACTCCGTGCGCACGTGGATCAGCGCCACTTGCGAGTGCCACAATCTGCAGCTACGGCGTCCGGTCGCCCAGCCGTACAGACGTAGCGTTCCTATTCACGCCACGGCTGCGTCATCTGCACCCGATAGCCCGGACCACGGCTGACTGCTGCCTCGAGCGCGATTCGTGGATCCCATGTAGAGCGGCTAAAGGCCGGTTCCCAGTAAAGGGCAGTTCCCACTAGGGCTGCCGCGCGTCAAAACCGCGCATCAGCGGCGTGGTTGCCATGGAAATGGCATCAGCGGCAAGGCGCGGTGGGGTCTGCGTCGCGGTTTGACCATGTCGAACCGCTTCCGCTGCCGCGTGCCGCGCTCCAGGTGCGCGCCGCCAATCACAGAACGCGCTGAGCGTGACGTCAGGTACGGAACCCCAGGCCACACGAAATTTCGCCGAACCGCTGGCGCGGACGCGGCGGCAGCTATGAAATACTTATCATCCGATTCCAAGGAAACTATGCGGTAGAAAAATTTGATTCTTGGGCATGTTACAGCCTGATATTTTCTCTCGATAAAGGACCGAATTTATTTTCGTTATTCGTCGTGGTTACTTGCTGTATCCCATTTTAATGAGTGTGTAGAGGTAAAAACGCATTGCGTGGACTTTGCGTACAGTTCATTTTAGGTAATACATTATTGCGTATGAAATTTAGTCAACATATCGAAATTGTTTTTAAAGCTGAGAGCAGAACGATAGCTATCACCGTTCTCGAGATATTGAATGATATGTCGGCGGACTGGCTGTGCGGTGACTGTGCGTGGGTCGCTCGCTACGCGACCGATACTTTCGTCCTGCTCGTCGTAAACCATGTGGTTGTATCAACCGCAAATTTCGTAAATGGTTCAAGAAATCGAAACGTGTTTTTTTTGCAAACGATAACTTGCAAAAAGTCATGTATTTCGTCGCATGATAAATATCCAAAATGTGTTTATCTACCGAGATATGAAAGAAACTACAGTTTTTTCGGAAGGGTTAGATGAATTTCTTTAAACGGCATTTAATAGCATGTGGAATGAGAAGTTAAACCGAGACTAATTTGCTGGTATGTCATAACATGTAATTTGCTAAGTATCTACAGCTATTGATTATTTCCTTTGGAAGTAACAAACGTTTTTTTGTTTATCCAGTGTACTTTATTGGTTCAAGACGCATTTCGCCTTTTACTTTAAGGCATCATCGGTGGAATCTAGAATGATTCAGTTTTGTTTTGATATGTGATACTTGCACATTATAAAACAATTCACATCTTTTTTTACGTGAGTAACTGATTACTTACAGTGAATCGAGTTTTTGGTGGACATCTGCGTTTCCCCTCACCTGGGCACATTCTGGAGGTTGAACTAAAACTTAGATTATGAAACATAAGCACATTTTCATGTTCGCTCTTTTTTCTTCTGTCACTAGCTGCAGACATTTTACCGAAAATACTGATTTGAAGTCATAACTACAGTGTGTTCACCTCATGTCCCTTCCTGTTTGGTTTGTTTATGTACATGTTGCCAATCTAAAGAATTATATGCTGAAAACTAATGTTTGTTTATTTTTGTTCTCCTTATATCTGTATGTGTGTGTGGCTAGACAGTGATAGTTATAGAAAGTTGAACGTGAATTCAGTAGTTGTCAGACAGTGGTTGAAAGATTTGGTGTTCAGCTGATTTCAGTTTTGGTTTAAATGTTTTGTGGAGAAGTGCATGGAATAGTAAATTCACTGCTTACATTAATCGATAAAATAGCAGAATAGCATTTCAACAGATGATTATTATCAGAATGCTATCACCCAACCCCTTTACCCTCACTCTTTGACGCCTCATAATATGTCCTGTCAACTTACCCCTCTTATAGTCAAATTTGTGCCGTAATTTCCTCTTCCTCCTCTGTTTAATTCCGTACCTCTTCTTTAGTTACACGATCCTCATATCTAATCTTCAGCATTCTTATTGATCACCACGTTTTGAAAGCGTCCATTGTCTTCTTGACAGAACTGTTCATCGCCCACATTTCACTTACATACAAGGCTGCACTCCACACAAATACAGCATTCCACGCAAATACCTTTGTAAAATAGTACCCAATCATTAGAATTTATATTCGATGTGGACAAAATTTTTTTTTCAGAACACTTTTCTTGCTATTCGCAGTCAACATTTTATATCCTCTCTACTTCTGCCTTCTCAATTACTGCTTCCCTTTCAAGTCATTTAAGTCTTAGAAATGGAGTTTGGTTTCTGTACAAGTTGTAGATAATCTTGTGGCCCTGTGTTTTATCGGTGACATCTCCAGAGCTTCAAAGAATGTTTTAATTGATTGTCAAAACCTTTCTCTAAATATGCAAATGCTATAAACACAGTTTCGTAGTTCTTCAGTGTGCTACTTAGCTAAATGGTAGGATCAGTATTGCCTTGCGTGTTCAGACATCTCACAGGAATCTAACTTTATGCTTATGTTAGTTTGAACAACCGTCCCCCTCTCCTCTCTACATATTCCTACCACTTTCTAGCCTTCTCTTATTTGCTTAGTTCTGGCTTGCCAAATGAGTTATTGACAGTTGCTTCTCCTTTGAGCAAAGTTTTCTTTGTTCTTTCTCATTTTCATTCCCCTATGTCTTCCAAGTGCAAAATCGCGTTGCAATTTTGGACTTTCTGTCAACGTCATGTTTAGACATTTCTATTTCCTATGGCCTACTTTATTTGCTGCATTTTTATATTTTTCCCTCTTGTCGAATTTAATATATCACGTTTTATCTAACGATTTCTACTGTACCTTCTTCCAGTTCACATACTCTGCTGCATTCACCACTTCTTCTCTAAGATATCCATTCGTATTCTAGCTGATTCCTTCCTCTGTTTCAGTCAGTCGTTGCATTACGGTAACTTTAAGATTATCTAAAAACTGTGGGTCTTGACTTATTCAAATTCCATTTCCTTAATTTGCTACCGTTTACTGTCTCTTTAGTTGTAAACTATAGCTCGCAACCAATAAAGTATTGTAGGTTTGCGTCTGCACCGGGAAATGTCTTATAATTTAAAACCGGGTTTCGAAAACTTTGTTCCAAATATGTATTATTGTTTCATGATTCTTAAGCAAGGTGCTGGTGATGATTACATTATGCTCTGTGCGAAATTCTATCAGGTGGCTTCCACTTTCATCCCTTCCCCGAAGCCTTTGTGTTCTTACTGTTTTCCTGTACCTGCTACCGTATCAGATATTAAATTTTTGTCTCGTTTAACTATCTGAATAATCTCTTTTGTCATACATTGTTTCAATGTGTTAGGAAATAGTGAACAATCATGAACAGTAGTCATGAAATCTGTTTATGGTGAAATGAGAAACATGAATAATGAAATATGTGAAAGAGTACATTGTACAGAAAATGAAAAATTTGTATGTCTTCACCCAACTTCGTCTTTCCTTCATGTAGGCGTAAGATATAGTCAATCAAACGCACCGGGCATTTCAGTGGGTCCCTCCCCGTATCTCAGTGGCTGTCCGTCATTGGCTACCGCTAGCGTCTGCCACTTCCAGGTGGGAACGCCAATTCCGCGAGCCACCGCGTCAAAGCGGAAAACGCTTGCCGCTGCCGTTGCCGCATGACGCGCTGCCGCGCTCTAGTGGGAACCGGCCTTAAGGCCCTAAGGCCGGTTCCCACTAGGGCTGCCGCGCGTCAAAACCGCGCGTCAGCGGCATGGTTGCCATGGAAATGGCGTCAGCGGCAAGGCGCGGCGGGCTCTGCATCGCGGTTTGACCATGTCAAACCGCTTCCGCTGCCGCGTGCCGCGCTCCAGGTGCGCGCCGCCAATCACAGAACGCGCTGAGCGTGACGTCAGGTACGGACCCCCGGGCCACACGAACTTTCGCCGAACCGCTGGCGCGGACGCGGCGGCAGCTATGAAATACTTATCATCCGATTCCAAGGAAACTATTCGGTAGAAAAATGTGATTCTTGGGCATGTTACAGCCTGATATCTTCTCCCGATAAAGGACTGAATTTCTTTTCGTTATTCGTCGTGGTTACTTGCTGTTTCGCATTTACGTAAACCTTTACGCGAAATTTGAATGAGTGAGCAGAGGTAAAAACGCATTGCGTGGACCTTGCGTACAGTTCATTTTAGGTAATACATTATTGCGTATGAAATTTAGTCAACATACTGAAATTGTTTTTAAAGCTGAGAGCAGAACGATAGATATCACCGCTCTCGAGATATTGGATGATATGTCGGCGGACGGGCTGTGTGGTGACCGCGCGCGGGTCGCTCGCGACACGACCGATACTTCGTCCTGCTCATCGTAAACCATGTGGTTGTATCAACTGCAAATTTCGTAAACGGTTCACGAATTCGAAACGTGTTTTTTTTTTGCAAACGATAACTTGTAAAAACTCATGTATTTCGTCGCATAATAAATATCCAAAATCTGTTTAACTACCAAGATATGAAAGAAAATACAGTTTTTTCGGAAGGGATAGATGAATTTTTTTAAACAGCATTTAATAGCATGTGTAATGAGAAGTTAAACCGAGACTAATTTGCTGGTATGTCATAAGATGTAATTTGCTAATTATCTACAGCTATTGATTATTTCCTTTGGAAGTAACAAACGTTTTTTTCTTTATCCAGTGTACTTTATTGGTTCAAGACACGTTTCGCCTTTTACTTTAAGGCATCTTCGGTGGAATCTAGAATGATTCAGTTTTGTTTTGATATGTGATAGTTGTAGATTATAAAACAGTTCACATCTTTTTTTACGTGGATAACTGATTACTCTGAACGGAATGGACAGTGTCTTGAAAGGAGGATATAAGATGAACATTAACAAAAGCAAATCGAGGATAATGGAATGTAGTCGAATTAAGTCGGGTGATGCTGAGGGAATTAGACTAGGAAATGAGACAATTAAAGTAGTAAAGGAGTTTTGCTATTTGGGGAGCAAAGTAACTGACGATGGTCGAAGTAGAGAGGATATAAAATGTAGACTGGCAATGGCAAGGAAAGCGTTTCTGAAGAAGAAAAATTTGTTAACATCGAGTATAGATTTAAATGTCAGGAAGTCGTTTCTGAAAGTACTTGTATGGAGTGTAGCCATGTATGGAAGTGAAACGTGGACGATAAATAGTTTAGACAAGAAGAGAATAGAAGCTTTCGAAATGTGGTGCTACAGAAGAATGCTGAAGGTTAGATGGGTGGATCACATAACTAATGAGGAGATATTGAATAGAATTGGGGAGAAGAGAAGTTTGTGGGACAACTTGACTAGAAGAAGGGATCGGTTGGTAGGACACGTTCTGAGACATCGAGGATCACCAATTTACTATTGGAGGGCAGCGTGGAGGGTAAAACTCGTAGAGGGAGACCAAGAGATGAATACACTAAGCAGATTCAGAAGGATGTAGGTTGCAGTAGGTACTGGGAGATGAAGAAGCTTGCACAGGATAGGGTAGCATGGAGAGCTGCATCAGACCAGTCTCAGGACTGAAGACAACAACAACAACAACAACTGATTACTTACAGTGAATCGAGATTTTGGCGGACATCTGCGTTTCCCCTCACCTGGTCACATGCTGGAGGTTGAACTAAAACTTAGATTATGGAACATAAGAACATTTTCATGTTCGCTCTTTTCTCTTCTGTCACTAGCTGTAGACATTTTACCGAAAACACTGATTTGAAGTCATAACTACAGTGTGTTCACCTCATGTCCCTTCCTGTTTGGTTTGTTTATGTGCATGTTGCCAATCTAAAGAATTATATGCTGAAAACTAATGTTTGTTTATTTCTGTCCTCCTTATATCTTTATGTGTGTGTGGCTAGCCAGTGATAGTTATAGAAAGTTGAAAGAGAATGCAGTAGTTGTCAGACAGTGGTTGAAAGATTTGGTGTTCAGCTGATTTCAGTTTTGGTTTAAATGTTTTGTAGCCGGCCGAAGTGGCCGTGCGGTTAAAGGCGCTGCAGTCTGGAACCGCGAGACCGCTACGGTCGCAGGTTCGAATCCTGCCTCGGGCATGGATGTTTGTGATGTCCTTAGGTTAGTTAGGTTTAACTAGTTCTGAGTTCTAGGGGACTAATGACCTCAGCAGTTGAGTCCCATAGTGCTCAGAGCCATTTCAACCATTTGCCATTTTAAATGTTTTGTGGAGAAGTGCATGGAATAGTAAATTCACTGCTTATATTAATCGATAAAATAGCAGAATAGCATTTCAACAGATGATTATTATCAGAATACTATCACCCAACCCCTTTGTCCTCACTCTTTGACGCCTCATAATATGTCCTGTCAACTTACCCCTCTTGTAGTCAAAGTTGTGCCGTAATTTCCTCTTCCTCTTTCTGCTCTATTTAATTCCGTTCCTCTTCTTTAGTTACACGATCCTCATATCTAATCTTCAGCATTCTTATTGATCACCACGTTTTGAAAGTGTCCATTGTCTTCTTGACAGAACTGTTCATAGCCCACGTTTCACTTACATACAAGGCTGCACTCCACACAAATACCTTTGAAAAATAGTACCCAATCATTAGAATTTATATTCGATGTGAACAAATTTTCTTTTTCAGAACGCTTTTGTTGCTATTCACAGTCTTCATTTTATATCCCCTCTACTTCTGCCTTCTCAATTACTGCTTCCCTTGCAAGTCACTGAAGTCTTAGAAATGCAGTTTGGTTTCTGTACAAGTTGTAGATAATCTTGTGGCCCTATGTTTTAGAGCTTCAAAGAATGTTTTAATTAAGATTGTCAAAATCTTTCTCTAAACATGCAAATGCTATAAACACAGTTTCGCAGTTCTTCAGTGTGTCTGCTTAACTAAGTGGTAGGATCAGTATTGCCTTGTGTGTTCAGACATTTCACAGGAATCTAACATTGTGCTTATGTTAGTTTGTACAATCCCTCCCCCTCTCCTCTCTACATATACCTTCCACTTTCTAGCCTTCTCTTATTTGCTTAGTTCTGGCTTGCCAAATGAGTCCTTGACAGTTGCTTCTCCTTTGAGCAAAGTTTTCTTTGTTCTTTCTCATTTTCATTCCCCTGTTGTCCAAGTGCAAAATCGCGTAGCAATTTTGGACTTTCTGTCAACGTCATGTTTAGACAATTCTATTTCCCATGGCCTACTTTATTTGCTGCATTTTTATATATTTCCCTCGTGTCAAATTTAATATATCACGTTTTATCTAAAGATTTCTATTGTACCTTCTTCCCGTTCACATACTCTGCTGCATTCACCACTTTTTCTCTCAAAGATATCCATTCATATTCTAGCGGATTCCTTTCTCTGTTTCAGTCAGTCGTTGAATTACGGTGACTTTAAGATTATCGAAAAACTGTGGGTCTTGACTTATTGAAGTTCCATTTCCTTAATTTGCTACCGTTTACTGTCTCTTTAGTTGTAAAACGCAGCTCGTAACCAATAAAGTATTGTAGGTTTGCGTCTGCACCAGGAAATATCTTATAATTTAAAATCTGGTATCGAAAACTTTGTTCCAAGTATGTATTATTCTTTCATGATTCTTAAGCAAGGTGCTGGCGATGATTACATTATGCTCTGTGCGAAATTCTATCAGGTGGCTTCCTCTTTCACCCCTTCCCCCAAGGCTTTGTGTTTTTAGTGTTTTCTTGTACCTGCTACCGTATCAGATTTTAAATTTTTGTCTCACTTAACTATCTGAATAATCTTACATTGTTTCAATGTGTTTGGAGATAGTGAACAATCATGAACGGTAGTCATGAAATCTGTTTATGTTAAAATGAGAAAACATGAATAATGAAATATGTAAAAGAGTACATTGTACAGAAAATGAAAAATTTGTATGTTTTCACCCAACTTCGTCTTGCCTTCATGTAGGTGTAAGATATAGTTAATCAAACGCACAGGGCGTTTCGGTGGGTCCCTCCCCGTACCTCAGTGGCTGTCCGTCATTGGCTACCGCTAGCGTCTGCCGCTTCCAGATGGGAACGCCAATTCCGCGAGCCGCCGCGTCAAAGCGGAAAACGCTTGCCGCTGCCGTTGCCGCACGACGTGCTGCCGCGCTCTAGTGGGAACCGGCCTTTAGCCTACCGTACGTCAAAACCGCGCGTCAGCGGCGTGGTTGCCATGGAAACGGCGTCAGCGGCAAGGCGCGGCGGGCTCTGCGTCGCGGTTTGACCATGTCAAACCGCTTCCGCTGCTGCGTGCCGCGCTCCGGGTGCGCGCCGCCAATCACACAACGCGCTAAGCATGACGTCAGGTACGGAACCCCGGGCCACACGAACTTTTGCCGAACTGCTGGCGCGGACGCGGCGGCAGCTATGAAATACTTATCATCCGATTCCAAGGAAACTATGCGGTAGAAAAATTTGATTCTTGGGCATGTTACTGCCTGATGTCTTCTCTCGATAAAGGACCGAATTTCTTTTCGTTATTCGTCGTGTTACTTGCTGTATCCCATTTACGTAAACCTTTACACGAAATTTTAATGGTGTGCAGAGGTAAAAATGCATTGCGTGGACTTTGCGTACAGTTCATTTTAGGTAATACATTATTGCGTACGAAATTTAGTCAACATATCCAAATTGCTTTTAAAGCTGAGAGCAGAACGATAGCTATCACCGTTCTCGAGATATTGAATGATATGTCGGCGGACGGGCTGTGCGGTGACCGCGCGCGGGTCACTCTCGACGCGACCAATACTTCGTCCTGCTCGTCGTAAACCATGTGGTTGTATCAATTGCAAATTTCGTGAACGGTTCAAGAAATCGAAACACGTTTTTTTGCGAACGATATCTTGTAAACAGTCATGTATTTCGTTGCATGATAAATATCCAAAATCTGTTTATCTACCGAGATATGAAAGTAACCACAGTTTTTCAGAAGGGATAGATGAATTGTTTGAAACGGCATTTAATAGCATGTGGAATGAGAAGTTATACCGAGACTAATTTGCTGGTACATCATAAGATGTCATTTGCTAAGTATCTACAGCTATTGATTATTTCCTTTCGTAAGTAACAAACTTTTTTTTTTATTTATTCAGTGTACTTTATTGGTTAAAGACGCATTTTGCCTTTTACTTTAAGGCATCTTCGGTGGAATCTAGAATGATTATTGGTTCAAGACGCTTTTCGCCTTTTACTTTAAGGCATCTTCGGTGGAATCTAGAATGATTCAGTTTTGTTTTGATATGTGATACTTGCAGATTATGAAACAGTTCACATCTTTTTTTACGTGAATAACTGATTACTTACAGTGAATCGAGTTTATGGCAGACATCTGCTTTTCCCCTCACCTGGTCACAAGCTGGAGGTTGAACTAAAACTTAAATTATGGAACATAAGCACATTTTCACGTTTGTTCTTTTTTCTTCTGTCACTAGCTGTAGACATTTTACCGAAAACACTGATTTGAAGTCGTAACTACAGTGTGTTCACCTCATGTCCCTTCCTGTTTGGTTTGTTTACGTACATATTGCCAACCTATAGAATTATATGCTGAAAACTAATGTTTGTTTATTTCTGTTCTCCTTATATCTGTATGTGTGTGTGGCTAGACAGTGATAGTTATAGAAAGTTGAAAGTGAATTCAGTGGTTGTCAGACAGTGGTTGAAAGATTTGGTGTTCAGCTGATTTCAGTTTTGGTTTAAATGTTTTGTGGATGAGTGCATGGAAGAGTAAATACATTAATAGATATAATAGTAGAATAGCATTTCAACAGATGATTATTATCAAAATATATCACCCAGCCCCTTTGTCCTCACTCTTTGACGCCTCATAATATATCCTGTCAATTTACCCCTCTTGTAGTCAAAGTTGTGCCGTAATTTCCTCTTCCTCCTCTATTTAGTTCCGTACCTCTCCTTTAGTTGCACGATCCTCATATCTAATCCTCAGCATTCTTATTGATCACCACGTTTTGAAAGTGTCCATTGTCTTCTTGACAGAACTGTTCATCGCCCACGTTTCACTTACATACAAGGCTGCACTCCTCACAAATACAGCACTCCACACAAATACCTTTGTAAAATAGTACCCAATCATTAGAATTTTTATTCGATGTGAACAAATTTTTTTTTTCAGAACGCTTTTCTTGCCCACGTTTCACTTGCATACAAGGCTGCACTCCTCACAAATACAGCACTCCACACAAATACCTTTGTAAAATAGTACCCAATCATTAGAATTTATATTCGATGTGAACAAATTTTTTTTTCAGAGCGCTTTTCTTGCTATTCAGTCTTCATTTTATATCCTCTCTACTTCTACATTCTCAATTACTGCTTCCCTTTCAAGTCATTTAAGTCTTAGAAATGGAGTTTGGTTTCTGTACAAGTTGTAGATAATCTTGTGGCTCTGTGTTTTATCTATGACAGCTCCAGAGCTTCAAAGAATGTTTTAATTAAGATTGTCAAAACCTTTCTCTAAACAAGCCAATGCTATAAACACAGTTTTGCAGTTCTTCAGTGTGTCTACTTAGCTAAGTAGTAGAATCAGTATTGCCTTGCGTGTTCAGACATCTCACAGGAATAACATTGTGCTTATGTTAGTTTGTACAACCCTCCCCCTCTCCTCTCTACAAATTCCTTCCACTCTCTAGCCTTCTCTTATTTGCTAAGTTCTGGCTTGCCAAATGAGTTATTGACAGTTGCTTCTCCTTTGAGCAAAGTTTTCTTTGTTCTTTCTCATTTTCATTCCCCTACGTTTTCCAAGTGCAAAATCGTGTTGCAATTTTGGACTTTCTGTCAACGTCATGTTTAGACATTTCTATTTCCCATGGCCTACTTTATTTGCTGCATTTTTATATTTTTCCCTCTTGTCAAATTTAATATATCACGTTTTATTTAACGATTTATACTGTACCTTCTTCCCGTTCACATACTCTGCTGAATACGCCACTTCTTCTCTCAAAGATATCCATTCGTATTCTAGCGGATTCCTTTCCCTGTTTCAGTCAGTCGTTGCATTATGGTAACTTTAAGATTATCGAAAAACTGTAGGTCTTGACTTATTCAAGTTCCATTTCCTTAATTTGTTACCGTTTACTGTCTCTTTAGTTGTAAACTGCAGCTCGTAACCAATAAAGTATTGTAGGTTTGCGTCTGCACTGGGAAATGTCTTATAATTTAAAATCTGGTTTCGAAAACTTTGTTCCAAATATGTATTATTCTTTCATGATTCTTAAGCAAGGTGCTGGCGATGATTACATTATGCTCTGTGCGAAATTCTATCAGGTGGCTTCCACTTTCATCCCTTCCCCGAAGCCTTTGTGTTCTTACTGTTTTCCTGTACCTGCTACCGTATCAGATATTAAATTTTTGTCTCGTTTAACTATCTGAATAATCTCTTTTGTCGTACATTGTTTCAATGTGTTAGGAGATAGTGAACAATCATGAACGGTAGTCATGAAATCTGTTTATGGTTAAATGAGAAAACATGAATAATGACATATGTGAAACAGTACGTTGTACAGAAAATGAAAAATTCGTATGTCTTAACCCAACTTCGTCTTTCCTTCATGTAGGTGTAAGATATAGTTAATCTAACGCACCGGGCATTTCAGTAGGTCCCTCCCCGTACCTCAGTGGCTGTCCGTCATTGGCTACCACTAGCATCTGCCGCTTCCAGATGGGAACGCCAATTCCGCGAGCCTCCGCGTCAAAGCGGAAAACGCTTGCCGCTGCCGCTGCCGTTGCCGCACGACGCGCTGCCGCGCTCTAGTGGGAACCGGCCTTATGGGAAGCAGCCGACCACCGTCGTCGTAGTGTGCCTTAGCAGCTTCGGCCGTCCGTCGACGGCAACTCGTTCTGCAGCCGTGAGGCCGCGATTTCGCGCCCCGGTCCCGCCCCTGCGGATGGCAGCTTGCAGCCTGCCGGACGTGGCAAGAGAGAGCGGAGGCTAGCAGCTCTCTCGCTCCTCGCGCCAGTGGAGCTCCGAGGTGTGACGCGCCCCGCCAGAGCAATGACGTGTCCGTGCAGTGAGGTTGGAGGTAGTTTCAGTGGGCGGTTAGCCGCCGATACCCACCACAAGAAAGTCGTCTTGGTTGGCCTGCAACTTAAGCAGTCGTCATTCTCTCCAGTTCTAGACGCGGACAGAATGCCGACTCGATTGCTCGACTTGAGTCTCGGGGCTCGCTTATTTATACGTCTTCTCCCTACGCCCCTGACGTAGTTCCTCTTGAGGGGACAAGTGGAGTGCTTTCCGATAATTGTGTCAGCTTTCCTCAGTCCTACATACAGGTTACTAGGCGCTGTTGTAGCTGCAACTTATGGATTCTTCACAACAGGTCAGTGCCCTGTACTATCCTGATTTCTTTACATTTACCAGGCCGTGCTTTCTAGCCTGTCAGTGGTGTCGTAAACCTGCCTCACAAACTCGTTTGCAAAATATCAACATTGCCTGTGCCTGCCATCCGATGTGCCAATTGGCCTCTTAACTACTGCCTTCCAGCCATAGCTGCGCGAGATTTACAAGAATTCCCCAAATCCACGCCTATGCTTATTCGTGGCGCAGCATACCTCCCCCTTCCGTGAAGATTCGCCCGAATCTTTAACATCGTGCTCCCATTCAACTACCTTACCTCTAATAATTTACACATTGAGAATAATCTCTCGAATTCAATATACAGGACTTCTGCTCACATTTTACTACTACCGTTATACACTATTTAAGAGCTTAAAAGTAATTGCTTCCCCGACCAATGCTGGTCAACCATTCTACTGGTAACTGGTGTGTTGGCACGTCCACAGCCTGTGCCCTCTTGCTTCTTACCCAGAAATATAGTTCAGAAGAGCCCGCTAGAAACATGCCATAACTGGTGGCCGATAAGCTCACCATTAATACTCTGTGCTCCTGTGCTTCCCGGAAATGGTGTGCATGCTGCCATATTTGTTCCATCGAAATTCCCCCTTGCTGTGACTGTTAATCTGTCCAAGGAGTGCAAAAGCTCTGGACTGAGTGTGTCATTTAAATACGTTACATTTTGGAGCGTAATAACCTCAGAGATCCTTCTGGCCAATACAATGTATTCCACGACAATGTCATAACAACCGAGCCTGTAAGAGTAGCCGGAAGATGAAAATCCATCCCGACTATCTCACAAGTCGCGCCATTAATGATTATTCCACTTTCCCGAAACTCGAGTTTTTTCAACCCTGCCGGTCTGCCTCCTTTGTAGCAGTGAATACGGAGTATGACTAATGAGTACCCACCCTCTGGAAATATGTTCGTTCTAGCAGAAGCTCCTTCCAACTCGTCCCATTTACTACCCCCACAAAAAAACATACTTCACATGTCCGCATATCAGTCCGTACTTGCCCACAAATTACTCTGTCACTCCCTCCCTCTTTCCAAGAACGCGCAAACCATAAAAAATAGTCATTAATAATGACATGAAAAACTAACATCTACACAAAAAAAGAAATACATCAAATATCCTTACGGCAAAAAATACGTACTCCCTGATATACTAAACCAAGATAAAAAACCAACAAATTACAATTATGTCATCGAGATAGACTAGACAAGTTTTTGGCTTTAATCTTCTCAGTGCTCAATCTAACAACCGCTGAAAAGTTGCCGGTGCGTTCTTTAGCCCAACTGGCGTGCTTTTGTAATGAAAATGCTCTGCTGCGACGGTAAACGCTGTTTTCGGCCTATCTTCACGCGCCTCCTCCATTTGATGATATCCACTCCTGAGGTCCATAGTTGTAAAGAACCGACACTGACCCAGATTATCCAAAGTTTCCATGATGTCTGGAACTGGATAAGCATCCAAAATGGTTTGCGCATTAAGATATCTGTAGTCACAGCAAAATCTGTATTTCCGTGTCCCGTCTGCCTACTGTTTTGGCATGACGACAATATTTGCAACCCAGGGACAATCACTCGGTTCTATGATCCCAACCCGCAGTTGTTGAATAAATTCTACTACCAATGGTTGCAGCTGCTTTGCTGTACGGTACCGTCACTTGGGATGATTTGGAACTACTGGGGTGAAATGGAACACGGCATCCATTTCAACAAATCATCTTTGCTGTGGAGTGATACTTTGGTGTAACTAATGGAAATCACCCTCTAGAGTTACCACAGATATTAGTTGTTCCAGTGATATAAAAATTGTATGTGTCAAAGAGGTATGTGATATTTTAAAAAATAATGTATTTAAATGTAAACTTTGCCGTTTTTCTAAAACTCTGTAAACAAACTGTTGCACAGCTACTCTGGTAATAATAATACAGTTCTCTGAGATTGGAATGCGGAGGACAACTATCAGTGATGATGTTTGAAAAGTTAGGTTAGGTTTGGTTATGTTAATCATTAGCTGCAGGCATAAATGTAGAAAATCATATTTTTTCAGGGTGAATTGGAACATGCCACGGGTATACAAAAAGAAGATTGGGCCAGCTGGTTATCAAAAATACAGCGAGACAAGCCTGCAGAAAGTTGTCTGTGATGTCAAGGCATGTAAATTATCACTCAGGAATGCATCCAAAAAATATGGTATACCACCTAGTACACTTTCAAGGAAATTAAATAACAAAAATCCTTTGAAAATAGGTGGACAAACTGTTTTGAGCTTAGAAGAAGAGAAGACATTAGTTAGTGGATTATTTAAATGTGCAGAATGGGGTCAGCCATTAACAACAAGTGAGATAAGGGATATTGTAAAGAGCTACTTGGATCAAAGGGGAAGAGTGGAAAAGAGGTTTGAAGACAACAGGCCTGGATATGAGTGGGTGAAAAATCTGCTTTCACGTCACCACAATCTTACTGTCCGTTTGAGTGAAAATGTAAAGAGAGCTAGAGCTCAAGTGAACAGAGAAGTCATAGCAAGCTATTTCGTAAATTTGGAGGAGACTGTGAGAGGTGTTCCACCCAGCCACATAGTCAACTACGATGAGACTAACTTCTCCGATGATCCTGGTGCTATCAGAGTGTTGGTCAAGAGGGGATGTAAACATCATCATAGACTCATCCAAAACAAGCACATCTGTAATGATAGCTGCTGCAGGAGATGGACATCTTTTGCCACCTTATGTAGTTTACAAGCCCACTCATCTGTATCCAACCTGGACAAAAGGTGGAGTGAATGGTACAGCCTACAACAGAAACCAAAGTGGATGGTTTGACCTCAGTATATTTGAAGATTGGTTTCAGACAATAGCTTTGCCGTATCTTAGAAGGCTTGAGGGGGTCAAAGTTCTGATAGGAGACAATCTCTCAAGCCACATTTCCTTGTTTGTAGTCTCCCAATGTGAGAAGGAGAATATTAAGTTTGTGTTGCTCCCGCCAAATACAACACACATCTGCCAGCCTCTAGACGTGGCATTCTTTCGCCCAATGAAGATAGCTTGGCGAAAAGCTTTGACTGATTGGAAGAAAGGCAATAGGGGTGTGCTTCCAAAAAGCGACTTCCCTAAGACATTGAAGGCGACATTTCACTACATGGGTGAGAAAATTCGAGACAATGTTATTGCAGGATTTCGTGCTTCTGGTATCATACCTTTCAATCCAGGAAAAGTTCTCTCTCTCTTACCTGTTAGTAGTTTGGAAAATGAAACAGGTGACCCAATGCAGGTATGGTCTGAAGCCTTTGTGGAACACTTGAAATATGTTCGTTATGGATCAGTTAATTCCCAACCCAAAAAAGCTCGTGGTAGAAAACTGGAAGTTCTCCCTGGGAAAAGTGTCATGTCACAGACAGAAATTTCAGACAACATTGGAGAGGACAGCAAGGAGAAGGAAGCTGATGATCCCAAAGTTTTGGAGCAGGAAACTATAATATCTGAGGCAACGACTGAAGAGGAATATGGACCTGGACCTTCTGAGGCACCTCCAATGACTCTGGCCAAAAACGATTTTGTCTTGGTTAAGTTTCCTGTTACAGAGACTAACCATTCAAAATTATATGTAGGAAGGATTGAGGCTATGGAGCTGCATGACGACATTCAAGTTAATTTCATGAGGAAAAAAGTTAGTGAGAAGCAAGAATACTTTTTTTTCCCTGATGTTGTAGACATGTGTGTGGTGTCAAAAGCACAAGTTGTGATGAAGGTGCGAGGAACTGATTTTCGACGAGGTAGAATGATATTTAAAACTCTTGAAGGCCTTGACATCATGTAATGTAAAGTGTTGTATTAAGTAATGAATGATAGGGTTTATTTTTTGTAAAATAATTGTCTTAGATAAGCATTTGTAAGCTCAGAGATTTAATGGTTAATAAAGCTGGTCGCTAATATAAAAAAAATATTAATTGGCAATAATTAATACAAAGTTGAGGTAGAATAAATGCATTTTTCTTGGTAAAATGCTTGTTAGATGTGTTTCAATGTTCCAATCCACCTCCCCACATGTTTCAAATGCAACTACAGTTCAAAATATGCAGTGTTCCAAATCACCCCAAGTCTTGGGGCGATTTGGAACACAATTCAGATCAACATTTGAAGCAGGGTTATGGTACACCATTTTCATTCATGTAACACATTGCTGTAGGAAGGACTAGAGATGTTATATTTAAAATTTCAAAATTATAGTACAATATTTTGATATTAATTTTCAGTAAAAATTTCATTTTCTGTACCAATTCACCCCAAGTTACGGTATGGCTTCCTGTAAATTGGTGCACTATCCTCTGTCGGCATGTGAACTTGCATCAGTGAGGTTGCTGGTAAACTTCCTCTCACGCAAAATAAATCACTAAACCTCAACAACGAGATCTCTTAGCCATTTGGTTACCACCCCTTCAAATGATCTACTTTCCCTCGTTGCTTTGCGTTGGTTTACTTGTGGCTCGAGCTATCAAAGTGCTCATCTTCCAAGACTTCCAGAGTGGCTATTACTGCACCCTTTGACAGAGTGCCCTCCCCTCCGCCAAAGTTATCCACACTAAACGGATTCATCCGTTCCACATTAATGTCACTCACATGCACTGAACTCCTGCAGATAAAACAATGCGAACTGTCCAACTTTTGATGGTGTTTTATCATGCCAGTCGATCTTTACCGTAAACATGCAATTTATTGGTCTCAGCTCAATGATAGATTAACTTTGTGCCATCATCTCAGTTGCAACGTTCCCTCTCCCCCCCCCCCACTTGAAACAAAGTCCCACTGAGTTCACTGCACTGCAAAAGATCAGTCTTAGTGTGGTGTTTGTTGAGAAAGTCTACCCCGAGAATCACTGAATAACCTTTGTCTAAACATGGCAACACCTCCATGCGTTCTCCGAACTTAGTTTTCCCAACTTAAAACTCCAGTACTGCCACACTCAATGACTCCACCCTATTACCGCCAACACCGCATAACCTATACCATGGTGGCCCCAGTCTCCTCTTTCCTATGAGGTCCAGACTGATTGCGGACACATTCGCACCTGTGTCCACTAAATGTCTCTGATTCCTACCACCCACTAAGCTACATTCCATTGTGCGCCAACTTGTGCCACGTTATGTTCTGTCAGGACTGCCTTTTGACAGTTGAAGCAATCTTGATTACGTTCAACAGCTGCTTCCCTTGCTGGTGCTTTCCACCCCTCCTACCTCTACACTCAAATGCCTGGTGGCCCACTATGCCACACGCATAGCACTCTGGTTGCTAACACTGCTTCCTTATAAACCCCTCCCGACCACATCAATAACACTTGACTTCAGAAGCAAACACATGATACTCCATTCTCTGCTTTGAGGCCATTCCCACTCCTCTACAAGTTTTCCGATCCTAAGAGCTGACTCTAAGTCTTCCAGGTTCTCCATCCGTATCTTTGTGGTGACATTTCAGCAGGTATACCATGCAAAAAACGTCCATCACTCTATTTCCTGCCTCCTGTAACATTACTCTATTAGCTTCTGCATTCTGGGTATGAACATATGTCTTTGGGTTTAGCTTATGTATTCTCTCTGAGAACGCTTCCACAGATTCATTATGCTGCATCGACAATGTATTTAATTTCTCCCGAAAAAATTGCGCACTGTTCTGCTTTTGGCACTGCTGGCACGATCATGTGGCCCACTCGTGGAACATATGTGCTTTACTCAATGTCTCATGGTAGTCAGCATATGTTTTGGCGTCCCCCACCAAACACATATTAGCAACATACAGGGTTAGTTCATCTGACCACCAATGTGCTTCTGCTGCATCCCTAATATCCTTAAGCACGTTTACACAATTTTATGTACTCTACTTCCACCTTAATGCAACTGATTTCTTTTAAACAAAACGAAACACAAACTTACATCCAATTCTACACAAAAAAATGTAAACACAAATTAATTCCTCCGGCGAATCATCATCGCCCATCTACACTCATTACAACTACCAGACAGACGACCAGTACTCCTATATACACAACAAATAGCTGAGCACTGGTACACTGCAACTCGTGCCCAGACAAATTGCAAAATAGACACCTCACTGGCACTAAATTATCCTGTACACCATACCATTACCTCTAAACAAAGATACAGCTTCACAAAAGTAACTCCAAACATCTTGTACCCTAACTCACACAACTAACTCTGACAATGAGAGCAAACATAAAAAATACTATAAATAAAACTTAGACTCACTGCACCCCTTGCCTGAACTAGTACCTACATCAAGTGCTACTGCCTCACTCACCAAAACCAACTCTCTCACCAAAACATAGTGTTGGACGTGGACCGATACTTTCTGACGCAATGTATTGTGTTGGAAAGCAAAATGACCACTTCCTGACATGAAATTGTACAGCCCTCCCCGAGCTCAGAGGTTGTAATATGTCCGAACAACCAAATCTATGCCTGTACTTATTCGTGGCATAGCACTAGCAATTGGGTCCAAGATATCTGTGGTGCATGTGGCGTTCAGAGGCAGCCTGCCAAGTAACCTGTCGCAAAAATGTTGTTGGATGGAACTGTTATTACCAGTGTTTCAGAAAGTGAAAGACATTGTAGCCATGCTACCATTACATTCAGGACTTCAGCATTCAGATGAAAGGAGCTACAAAAGTTTAGGTAATGAGCCATTTTGATATCAAGACATTGCATTGAAATGACACGCAGTTTACCGCTAGACCAAGGGTGCACACATAGCATAACAGCTCGAACAGAAGACAAAACTTCCTTTGGGAACTGCTGCAGACTCCAGTGTTTACCAATTTGTGCAGATAGGTAGACTTAGAGAACTATCAGCATGAGCAAGTTATTTGTCCCGTGTCAGCGTGGGCTTAGACATTGCGGTGGCCGGCTGCCATCCAGGTTTTATGCCAAAGAGCGTAAATACAGGGTGTCTGGAAATTCCTGTTACAAGCTTCTAGAACTTGTAGAGGGGAGTGAGTACACGCTATTTTGAACAGAAACCCATGTCTGGGAGTGCACTTTTTAATTCTACAATGGTTTCAGTTCAGGTGTGTAAAGCGTCCATGTCTGCTGAGGGAAAGAGAAAAGCCACCATGCACCTCTAACATCATCAATATATTCCCACTGATTATGGTTGTGTCTCAAGACTCTGTTACATGCACCTTGGCAGTGACATAAGATTTTACCATTGGTCATATACTCTCAAAAAGTACTCTCTAGAGCAGCACTTTATTTGTTTCCACAATATCCATGCATTTGACTTAAACCTGACCGTCAGAGTCATCACTAAGGTGCTTAGCTTGCTTGGCTCAGAGCAAATACGAGTCTTTTGGATATTTTCCCTCCATGATATTTAGAGGATCCTCTTGAGATAGTGGAGATTCTGTTCTTTGACTCACTAGATTGTCCATGTTTCACTGTCATAAAGAAGCATGTTGATTACAAATGTCCTATATACGTGAGGCTTAGTATTTCCTGTTAGCAAATTGTTGTCGCAAACCCTTTTCATGTACACAGCTGCAGCAACTGCTGCTCTTATTACACTCATCAAAATATCAATGTTCAACAACAGATTACTAATTATTATGGATCCTGCATATATGAAGCTGTCTGCTACCTCTGAGAATGTTAGCTGATGCTGATGACTAGGTGAGTGTCTGTAAATTACATCATTATCTTCATTTTCTTAAAACTTACATTAATACCAAACTCTGCAGGCATCTGACAGCCAGTCAGTGAGGTGCTGGAGCTGCAATTCAGAGTGTGTTACCAAAACAACAACATCAGCATAAGAAAGCTCACATACAAGTATGTTTGTTTTTTGCACTAAGGTGAACGGTGTTGAAAACTTTTCCATTGACTCTTATATGGCAATACATGCCTCCTCTGCTGTGACCAAAAGTACACTTCAGAAAGCAGAAGAAGAATATGCCAAAAAGCGTAGGACATAGTTTGCAGCCATGTGACTATTTCCCATTGAAACTTATGGTAGCTTGCATGTCCTCGTGATAAGAGATGGTGATAATTAGGGTTTTAGAAGAGAAATCAGTCTAATGAAGCAGCTTGTATAGGCTGCCTCTGCTAACCAAGCCAAGAGCTTTTACCAAACTGATGAATGTAAAAAAAAAAAATGGTTTCTATCGTTGGCAACTTCTCCTGAAGCTGACGAAGGGAGAATATCATATCCACAATAGATCAGTCTACTCTAGAGCCACAATGCAATTCTGGGTTTATTCTGTAGGTAAGAGTATGGAACCACATCAGAACAACTTGTACAAAGACCTTTACAATAATCCTCAGGAGAAAAATTTTATCTCTATGCCAGTGTGTCAAAACCTCTTATTACTTGTGGTACATTCGGATGGGCCTAGACTCAACACAGCACAGCAAAATGTCTGTTCCTTCAAAATCATTTGAATCTTACTATAATTACAAATTATTACTTTGTTATGTAATAATAATAATAAATATAATTATAATTATAATTATTATTATAAAGCAAGAATATACTCATGCATCTATTGACAACTTTAATTCACTGTAGCTAACAGACATTTCCGATAAGAATTTTAAAGTAAATATCTCTATTCATATCTTCAATGTGATAATTGACCCTGCTAACAGCATACAGTCAGCTGATTTATGGCAGAATCACTGACAAAGCAAGCCTCATTTTTTCATTGATGGAATTGAATCTCTCTCCCTTTGAAGTTTTAATTTCAGTCAATGTCATGAAGCAGTTCACACAAATATGAGGTATTCACTGCTTATTCAGAACAAAAATGTATCCAAAGGCACCTCAAAACATTTTGATTTCAATGTTCTGTCTGCTTTCAAAACTGCCAGTTCTTCTTGTACGACTAGACCGAAATTATTGGGAAGATGTTTCAAATCCATGAACATATTACAAACCCAGTCAAAATCTTCAAAACTCTTTGCAGAATATTTTGAAATTCTGCAGCAAGAGCACTAAACATTCTTTGTTTAAGTCCAGCAACACCTTATTAGTGTCAGGAAGGGGACATATAGTAAGGAACATTTCACACAATCCATTTTCAATTGTATGTATCCACAAATTAAACTTATTAATAAATCCTGAATATTATCCACACTACTCAGAATATTGTAGTTTCTACCTTGCATTTTTTAGAATATTTTAGTTTCTACCTTGCATTTTTCTGTTAGTTCAATCAAGTGTATGAAAATATTGGAAAGGTACGTCAACTTAGATACACATTAAATTAACTCCTCAATAGTAAAAAATGCAAGTACCTGATCTCTAAGTTCAAACATTCATCTCAACACTGTCCCATGATAAACGTCATACTTCTGTGTGTAGAAGAAGTGTAATGTGCTATGATCCCACTTCTTGACAGAAAATATTAAAACGTTGCATATTTAGAGGCTGTGATTTGATGACGTTCACTGCTAATATTATTTCATCCATCACAGTTTTTTGAGAAAATGGCAAAGTCTTAGCAACAGTGGCTTCATAGTGAATGACACAATGGTCACTTCAGTAGTTAGGATTTACTTTGCTAACTTTACCCATTAATCATTTCACTTGGCCTGTTATAGAAGTGGCTCTGTCTATACAGACACTAACAAAATCCTCCCACATTAATTTATTATAGATCAAATGTTCATTAGTTGCACAAAATATTTCTTCTCTTGTTGCTAATTTGGCTGGTTCTTTGCAAAAAACAGAAATTACTTGCAATTACATCAACATCAACATACCTTAATAGGAAAGAACACAGTAGCAGCCTCTAAACGGTTGCTTTCTTGGACATATAATATTCTATAACACTTCTGTGTATTAATTCAGAATCTTTGTAATTTTTGTATGTATGTGGTTAAGTTGGTTAAAATCACAGAAAAAATTTTAGCTCACCTGCATTTAAACTTTGCCATCTAGAATTTTCCAAACAGAACTGACAGTAGAACCTGACCTCTGAACTACAACTTTAAGAGACCTTGTATTTGTTATTATTTACATCCAGGCCTTGAAACTTTTTACAGCTATATTATTTAATAGGTTTCATTATGTGCTGTAACCAAAACTTTATAGCACTAATATAACAGATACTTAATCTACAACAAATAAGGACGTTTTAGTTCCAAATTTAGTTTTCTGCAAATTACTTGAAAACTATTAGAGGTAGCTCAATGGGGTGCATAATTAATGTTTTTATGTTGAACTGAAGCTTCATACAAATGTTTATATTTCTAAATCTAATATTTAGCGCCTTCAATTTTTCTTTAAAATGCTGATTCTGACCAAAATTATTTCTTGAATCATGCTGAGACTTGTACCAGTTAATTTTGACATACAGCTGCATGTTATGACCAACTTTTGGTTTTCTAGCTTTATTATTTAGTGCCACTTTTGTTTCTTAAAGTGATGTATTTAGGGAAAAATACTGACCTGATCATTCTGAGATTTAACAGTTTACATATTAATATACTAAAGCACATGCTAACAAAGTTTGGAAAAGCAACTTTTTAACTTTTAATTCCATTCCTAAATTATGGTGCAATACTTGTGTGCTATGCACAGATGCGTTGTGACGTGGCGCTACTAGCAGTGAACTGGAGTAAAGCCCGGCACACTCGCTCGCCTGTGTATCTCTCCAATGATACAGTTTTCGTTTCACCACATCACCTCCTATTTATTTTGTGAAAAATTTTATTTTTAAACAAAATTAAATATTAGAAACAAGGGATCTTAGTATAACTGACCCCTTGATTTTTAGCAAAATCCCTTAACACTATACTTACAAAATAACCATACATATATACATAGGAAAAATGACATAATTGACTTTTACAAGTCATGTATATAAATTATATAGAAACATGAAATAAAATAAAATTATTTGTATTTTGTTGCCTGTATTTATTTGTTAAATGATCATCTGCCTTAAGCAAGACTACACATTTCTCAAACCTTTTCACAAGACTTGTGGGAATTACTCATCAACTTTTCACCTTTTCACCATATATGTCAGCCTACTGACTTCATTTCTCCTATTTCTCCTCATTTTCATTTAAACACATATTTCGATGATTCTCTCTCTATTTTGCCTCCTTCAGCCTACTGACCTATTATTTACTTACACATTTGGAGTGATCATCACACCACTTCCACATATCTCCTTTAATTATTATTTAAACACTTTGGCTTGCCTCCAATGGCACCACATTATTACTCTCTTTTACCTTCGGACAACGTTACTCCCAACCGAAAATTATTAATCTATGCAGAGACTGTTGGTTTAGACTTTAGGAAATTCCAGCTTTAATAACTTCTCTTAATGCAAAGTGTTCTGGGTTTCTTAGTTACCAACTTTTTGTATGCGTTTTATTTATTACTTATTTACTATAGCCATGCTTTCTCTATTATTGGTACTCAAAAGTTGTCCATTGTTATTTAAACCTTTATAATTTACTCCTGCAAACTATCTGTCTCATTCTTTTGTAAGTCCTCATTTGAGTATAGTCATGTTCGGGAATCACTCTTATTCACTAGGGAGACATTACAAACTAACAACATATATACAACATGAATACTATGATAGAAAAGAAGAAGGGAATGAAACTTGAAAGGGAAATAAAGTTTAATCCAGTTGGGACCGCACTGTATGCGAAACCATGTGTCTGCCAAAGAGTGGGAGACTCCCTACAGTAACTAGTTATTGTTATTTTTAAATTACTTCAGATCTTCAATATTTTGTAGACCTAGTTATTCTTTGGGTATTCTAAGTGGAATGCGTTTGCATGAGGCTTACTTATTACCCTGAATAGTCCTTGATAAACAAGCATAAACTTCTTTGTTTCTGTTGAAATTTTCTTAGATTTTTCTTTAGTTTTGACCACTACTAGTTCACCAGTGCTAAAACTAGTGGGGGAAGCTTTTGTGTCATGCCTTCTTTTTCTGTCCAAGGTTCCTTTAGATATGTTTGCCCTAGCTATCTCAACACTTAAACCGACCATGATTAAACAAGAATGATCTATTATCACATCAACTATAACAGTGGGTATCAAATCTTTGTGCTCTACTGGTATAGAAACTTTTCCAGTAGCACCTATTATTTTCAAACCACTTACTTTCGTGACAGTTAATTCACTTATATTAGGAATAGAATCAAAAATTGCTTGGGACAAAGCACTCACTTCACTGCCACTGTCATTTTGTAATAAAGTGAGTTATTTTACTATGAACTGGTCTCTCATAAACATCTTATAATAAATCCTTCTCAATTTGTTTCCAGCTACAGTAGTTTTGTTCAGCTGCAAGTACATTCACACTTAGATTTTGGCATTCATCAGTCTCTACATTTTTAGCTGCCTTTTACAACCTGTGCACCAGTTTTTAATCAAAGAACTTGACGATTCCCTCTACTTCTGTTTGCTGCACATTAGCTAAATCATTCTGTACCGGTAAGCAACTGTGTCCCTGCGCAACATTGCTACCTATAATACTGTCATTGGCTTTTAGAGTTTGTGGCAAGTCAATACAACTATCAGGTTCCTTGACCTCATTATTATTGCTACGCCCTTCATTCATCAATTCCTCCACTTTAAAACTTTGTAAAACTGACTTTACTTCCTCTGCGGCAACTTTAGCCTTCAGATTAACATCAATGTCGAAGATGTTAGCCTTTACCTCATCTTCGTCCATATCAGACTCAAACCCGTTAATTTCTTCCTCCCTTTTAATTATAGCTTTTTCTTTTTCTTCCTTGACCCATTTTTCTAAAGTCTCCAAAATGCTGTCAACTATATTATGAGAGTGGTTTAACACATCACTGGTACTGTCTGTTCCTATTTCATCATCCCTGTCTTCTGTTTGCATGTGTTGGCTGACTGTGCTCTGTTCCCCCCCTCCCCCCCTCCCTTCCGCAACTTGTGAGCACCAGTTTCCTCGTAGACAGACATGCTGCCTGTTATGTTCATTTCATACAGAATTAGATAGGGTTGCATTTTGCTCTCCGTCTTGTCTCACATTATTTACACTTCTGCTTTAGTCATAATAACTGTTGTGAAAGTGAGGTGACTGTCTACCCCCTCTTCCTATACCATGGCCTTGATTATGATACTTAGACCTTGTATTCTGAATCTCCACACTTCTAACATTCACGGTCCCACTGTCATTATTTGTGTTGGTCATTATTCCTGTTGTTTATGCGATTGTTAAAAGACCGGTTATTATTTTGAATCTGCTCCTCAGCAGGAGCTATTCTTTCTACTTGCTCTAAATATTCAATGAATCTATCCACATTATCCCTAGGTGCAGAAATGATTCTTTTCTGCCAGTACCAAGGCAGCTTACCTTCTAGTCCCATGATAATCATTTCCAGTTTAATCTTTTCTGTCAGAAGTGACAGCTGTGAAACCAACTACCTAGAGAACTCTTATACTGATTCACATTCTGGAACAAACTTTCTACCACTCCATAACTCTCTTAAAACATTGTTTTGTATATTGTATGACCAGTACTCATTAAGAAATGCAGATTAAAATTCAGAAAGAGTTTTGCATCTTATCATTACGTCAGCTGACCACTGCAAAGCATCTCCCGACAAATGACTTCTTGTGAAGGAAATTTTTTCTCACTCTGACCATGCATTAGGCAAAACATCCTCAAAATCATTCCAGATTTCTAATAGGTGAATTTGTTTGACAGGATGAAAATGTAAAAACTGATGACATCCGATGAAATGGCATCAATTGAAGCCACATGCTGTAAAATAGTGTTACCATCACTACCAGAGTTTACTCTATTTTCTATGTTAGTAATGCTAGTACTTAGTTCTTCTACTTGTATTTATACTGCTTCCACTCTGTCAGAACATCTTTTGTCCATATCTTCTCATAATTGTACACAATCTGCTTTAACTTTCTCAATATCTTTTTGACAAGCATTTACTCTACTAGTTACTTCTTCAAATTGATTAGAGCAAAGTTTGGATTCGTTGCTTATTCTTTCTGACAACCTCCCTTCCAGAAGTTCATCTGCGTCTTTAAAATTTTTGAGAACTTCATCAGTTTTGCTTTTGAAAGTACTATGCAACTTATTTAGCTGTTGCGCTACTTTGATTTGCAGGTCATGGTGGTTAGCATCAATTTTATAATTTAAACTATTCAGTTTTGAGGTCATTTCATACTTTCGTGCTTTATTACTATCCCTCAGTTCTTTATCACTAGATTCAATCTTACTATTTTATTGTTTAGTTCTTTACTACTAGATTAAATCTTACTGTTCAGTTCTTTATGATACGATTCAAGTTTAGCAAACAGTAATTGCATCCAATTTGGTGTCTCTACATTGCCACTTGGCATTTGATTTTAAACAAGTTTCTAGCACTCTCCGACTTGGCTGAATTTGAGATACATAGAGCTCAGTTTCATGATTTGATAATGTTATTAACTCTATCTTCTCACTTTTGACCTCAACTTCAATTGCTTAATCATCATGGAAAGGTTCTAACTTCACAGTATCATTGAAATTCAAATCAGATTCTACTTTTGACAGAATACCCTCCCATTTTTGATTTATTGGTTCGTCAGAACCATCCTCATTAAATTCAGTTTCTGATTCTGAGGATTCATTGTCAGTGACTGGTTCTGTCTTAACTTTCACATAGTTCTCCATTTTTGGTAGCCTGTCAGCAGCAACTAACAAATACTTGAAATATTCTTGATTTAACTTAATTGCTTGACCTCAGCGAATGGTGCCGGTGCAGTGTACCAGCAAACGTGATGCGACGTGTCGCAACGTAATGCAGGCAGCAGCAGCAGCTATGGCGGTGAGGATGGCGGCAGGTATCACCTACTGGAGTAGCTCCAGGGGGTGGCTGGGCACAGGTGAGTGTGCGCAGCAGCTTACAGGTGTCTTGTAGGTCTACGCAGCTCCATGATGACATGCCGTCTTCTTCTAACCTGAGCACCAGTGGCAGCCACAATCTAGTATCGTCTTCTTCTCTCCTTCTGTCACGATCAATATTACTGTGGCTAACATTCTCAGTTTATTTACCACACTCACTAGTAAATCTTAGCATTGTTCTCACATTGGTTTCTGCCTATTTCACTTAACACTTCCTGTTAACGCCTACCGAGTTCGTTGTTTTCAGCCGATCACTTTCATTGTTCAGTTTCCCGGCCAATATGCACCATGTGTGGGGTGACGGGCTAGAAATAGTATTATATACAGGGTGTTTATAAATGAATATCGGGGTTTTAATGCTTTATAATATTTATTATATTAAACTTACAGTTATAAATGATATGTCAAATGAAAGAGCAACTCAAACAGTTTTACCAAGAACCTTATAAATGTTCAATGTGAGCATCATTTGTCACATGGCACACATCAAGTCTACAGCCAAGTTCTTCCCAAATGTAGATAAGTGTGTCTTCAGTGATTGTAGCAACAGCTGCTTCAATACGCTTTCTTAATTCAGGGAGGTCTGCTGGTAGAGGAGGCACGTACACATGATCCTTGATGAAGCTCCAAAGGAAAATATTGCATGGCGTTAGGTCAAGTGAACATGGAGGCCATGCAAAGCAAGCCCTGTCATTGGGCCTCTTGCGGCCTATCCAGCGCTTGGGTACAGTGAAGTTCAACCAATCGCGTACTTCGCTATGCCAGTGAGGTGGTGCACCATCTTGCTGGAAAATGAAGTTCTCTGGCTCATCTTCTTCCAACTGAGGGAAGAACCATTGCTCTAGTGTATCAAGGTAAGAAGTGCCAGTTACAGTAGGTTCGCCAAAAAAGAAAGGCCCATAAATTTTCCGCCGAGATATGGCACAAAAAAACAGCCACTTTAGGGGAATCTCGTTGCATTTGTACCACCTCGTGAGGATTTTCTGAGCCCCAGATAAGCACATTGTCAGAGTTAACATGTCCACTTAGGTGAAAGGTCGATTCCTCACTGAAGAGAACATGATCCAGAAAATCTTCATCATCATGAAACAACATTTCGTTTGTGAAGTTGATGATCCATGGTCTGCCAGCTTTAGAGCCTGTAATAACTGTAAACAGTAAGGATGTAGTTGTACGCCTCTTCTTAAAACTTTCCATGAGTCAACACGGGAACTTGTGATTCACGACTAGCCTTCCATACTGATTTCTTTGGGCTACGAGTGAACGACTCTCTCACTCGCTCAACAGTCTATTCACTAACTCGTGATCATCCTGTGCTCTTCCCTTTACAAAGGTAGCTGGTATCTTCAAATTGATGATGCTATCTATGAATGTTATTATCACTTGGAGGATCACAACCAAACTTCAACCGGAACGCATATTCCACAGTAACTACAGATTCGGTCTTTGCAAACTGCAAAACACAAAACACTTTCTGTTCACTAGTCACCATCTTTGCTACTACCGCTGTCTAGCAGACTGTGGTGGAAACACTGCATGCTGCTCATGTGCACTGGTGCCAAACACAACTGTTTGAGTTGCTCTTTCATTTGAGATATCATTTATAACTGTAAGTTTAATGTAATAAATATTATAAAGCATTAAAACCCCGGTATTCATTTATAAACACCCTGTATATATATACACCGAACGAAAGCACTGGCAGGTCGATAGACACACAAACAAACACAAACACACACACAAAATTCAAGCTTTTGCAACAAACTGTTGCCTCATCAGGAAAGAGGGAAGGAGAGGGAAAGACGAAAGGATGTGGGTTTTAAGGGAGAGGGTAAGGAGTCATTCCAATCCCGGGAGCGGAAAGACTTACCTTAGGGGGAAAAAAGGACAGGTATACACTCGCACACACACACATATCCATCCACACATATACAGACACAAGCAGACATATTTAGAGACAAAGAGTTTGGGCAGAGATGTCAGTCGAAGCGGAAGTGAAGAGGCAAAGATGATGTTGAATGACAGGTGAGGTATGAGTGGCGGCAACTTGAAATTAGCGGAGATTGAGGCCTGGTGGGTAACGGGAAGAGAGGATATATTGAAGAGCAAGTTCCCATCTCTGGAGTTCGGATAGGTTGGTGTTGGTGGGAAGTATCCAGATAACCCGGACAGTGTAACACTGTGCCAAGATGTGCTGGCCATGCACCAAGGCATGTTTAGCCACAGGGTGATCCTCATTACCAACAAACACTGTCTGCCTGTGTCCATTCATGCGAATGGACAGTTTGTTGCTGGTCATTCCCACATAGAATGCATCACAGTGTAGGCAGGTCAGTTGGTAAATCACGTGGGTGCTTTCACATGTGGCTCTGTCTTTGATCGTGTACACCTTCCGGGTTACAGAACTGGAGTAGGTGGTGGTGGGAGGGTGCATGGGACAGGTTTTACACCGGGGGCAGTTACAAGGATAGGAGCCAGAGGGTAGGGAAGGTGGTTTGGGGATTTCATAGGGATGAACTAACAGGTTACGAAGGTTAGGTGGACGGCGGAAAGACACTCTTGGTGGAGTGGGGAGGATTTCATGAAGGATGGATCTCATTTCAGGGCAGGATTTGAGGAAGTCGTATCCCTGCTGGAGAGCCACATTCAGAGTCAGGTCCAGTCCCAGAAAGTATCCTGTCACAAGTGGGGCACTTTTGTGGTTCTTCTGTGGGGGATTCTGGGTTCGAGGGGATGAGGAAGTGACTCTGGTTTTTGTTTCTTTTCCCACATGGAATGTTTCCCCCCCTCTCTCTCTCTCTCTCTCTCTCTCTCTCTCTCTCTCTCTCTCTCTCTCTCTCTCTCTCTCTCTCTATATATATATATATATATATATATATATATATATATATATATCTGTGTGTGTGTGTGTGTTTGTGTGTCTATCAACCTGCCTTTCGTTTGGTAAGTCACATCATCTTTGTTTTTAGATATATTTTTCCCACGTGGAATGTTTCCCCTCTATATATATGACGAAAGGATGTAGTTTTTAAGGGAGAGGGTAAGGAGTCATTCCAATCCCAGGAGTGGAAAGACTAACCTTAGGGGGAAAAAGGGACAGGTATACACTCGCACACACACACATATCCATCCGCACATATACAGACACAGGCAGACTGCCAGTCAACGTTGCTGATATGCAGGGGCTTGCCAACGTTTGTCACTTGTTGGTGTATGTTAGCTTGTCATAGGTGGTTATGCCCTAGCTAGTAGTGTCTTTGGCCGCTTATGCTTCCACCTATGGTTGTGATACCTAGTCTTGCCTCTTGGGCTGCATTTATATATGTAACACTGCAGACGGTCACGGGAACACCTGCTGTCATCCGCCCTATGCCCACAGTAGCAGACTTAAAACGGCCACTTTCTCGGACACATAATATTTTATAACACTGTTGTGTATTAATTTATAATATTTGTAACTTTTGTATGTATGTGGTTAAGTTGGTTAAAATCAAAGAAAAAGTTTTAGCTCACCTGCATTTAAACTTTGCTGTCTAGAATTTTCCAAACAGAACTGACAGTAGAACCTGACCTTTGAACTACAACTTTAAGAGACCTTGTATTTGTTATTATTTACATCCAGGCCTTGAAACTTTTTATAGGTCTATTATTTAATAAGTTTCATTATATGCTGTAACAAAAACTTTCTAGCAATTATATAACAAATACTTAATCTTCCACAAATAAGGACATTTTAGTTTCAAATGTAGTTTTTTGCAAATTACTCGAAAACTATTAGGGGTAGTTCAATGGGGTGCATAATTAATGTTTTTATGTTGAGCTGAAGCTTCATATAAATGTTTATATTCCCAAATCTAGTATTTAGCGACTTCAATTTTTCTTAATAATGCAGCTTCTGACCAAACTATTTCTTTACCAGTTAATTTTGACATACATCTGCATGTTATAACCAACTTTTAGTTTTCTAGCTTTATTATTTAGTGCCACTTTTGTTTCTTAAAGTGATGTATTTAGGGAAAAATACTGACCTGACCATTCTGGGATTTAACAGTTTACATATTAATATACTAAATCACATGCTAACAAAGTTTGGAAAAGCAACTTTAACTTTTAATTACATTCCTAAATTATGGTGCAATACTTGTGTGCTATGCACAGATGCTTTGTGGTGACATGGCACTACTAGCAGTGAACTGGGGTCAGTCCCAGCACACTCACTCGCCTCTGTATCTCTCCAATTATACAGCGCTTGTTTCGCCACTGTACAGATGAGAATAAATTAACTGAAAATAAGCCAAATATCAGAAAAATATTGAGTAAATAAATTTCATTTAATTTATATCAAAATATAACAGTTGTCAGCATATATCAAATAATTAAAGAATTTACAAGCACCTTCTTACTTAAAATCGAGAGCAATAAATCACATTTAATATCTTCAAAAACATAAAAATTCACACTATGTCTAAAATTGAAATCCCTTAATTTCTCACAAAAATACATAAATGTTTGCATCACCCCCTTCACTTTGTGGTGACACATGAGTATGCCACAGCACACTGGTTGCAGAATGCTGCTCTATGCAATGAATACTTTGTGTGAGTGCAGAACTGACCCAGAAAATTATTTCACATGACATTAATGAGTGGAAGTGCACAAAGTAAGTCAGCTTTCTGATGTCCTATCCACTAGCAGCACCTGAAGACAATGGCTTGGTCTGTTGTCAAAATATTGTGCAAGAAATGGAAACAATAACTTGGCTATACACCCAGAAGTACATCATTAACACATTCACCAAAGCCTTACACCTGATGCAGTGTGCCCATTGGCAACCACACTGTCAGGGCAGCCTTGGCTGGTTTTTTTTATGGGAATCTCATAAAATAAAGTTAATTTGTTCCACCCTTATTTATACGTGTTCCTCATAGGTCAAAATTTTGAGGAAAAAATCTAGGATGCCTTCAGAAACATCATACCTTAGTGTAACATGTGAACTCATCATGCTATGAGGATGCCCACTGCAGATGGTTAGTTATTTTACAAACAAAACCACTTGTAAACAACAGGTAAACTATAACTGAAAAGAAAGAAATTGGTTATGTATACACTGTACAATTTATTGAGAAGGCAAATAGAACTGAGGATGCAGGTAAATACCAATCAGTGTGTCTGTGAATAACAGGATGGGCAGAGCCATTTGTTGCAGTTTCCACAGAATGCAACAACCTTCTTCACTCATTTCAAAGTTTCAGACCTTCCATGAGTTTCACAAATCACCAAGTAACATCTTGGCTCCTCCATCACACTTTTTCTGTATCTGTTACATTTTTCTTGTGTACCTGTCAGACAGTGACCTTTTGTATTTTCTGATATTGAACCATTGGATTTTGGTAATCTTTGTTTGTTCTTAGAGAACTTTGAACAATATGTTGTATCCAGTTTCCTGTACACCAGCATCATCTCAATCTAGAAATACGAATTAAAACTATTGCATGCCATGAGGTCACAGCAGAGCCTTACACCAGACAGCATGTGCCCATTGACAGCCCCAACAGAACCTCCAAATTGACACCATACAGTTGCCTGGGCTGCTAGAGAAACATCTGTTACTACACGTGAGGCAGTCAGTGTGTTAACAGACAGTATTGCAAGAAATCTACAGCAAGTAAATCTGTAAGAAGTTGTAATGATTCATGTTGAATGTTACTTAACTAAGTTTCTTCTGCCTGGTCCATTGATGAATGAATGCGAAATTTTAATGTTTCACAAAATTTATTCACATTAATTGACATTCGAACTGCACACTTGTCATGTATACAAAACACAGACAAACTTCACTGATCTCTTTGACTTCCAAAAGTAACTTCAAAACTGACTTGTCACAGCATTGCTGCATCACTTTATATAGAATTTTAACAGTAGCTTCCAAAATAAAGCATTATTAATTTTGTAAAAATTTGATGTTACAATTAAAATTTACAAAATGTAATGAAACTGATGTTACAGCCGAATAAATTTTTTATCAAATAGGAGAGAATTATATAAGACACACATACAAGGCCTTAGGAAGCACTGAATTGTCTGATAACTATCTTGATGCATATATTTATATATTAAAAAAAAAAAGGTGTGGTATCAGACATTTCATATGAATTTTGGGGAAGGCTGTATTGTTATAAAGTCATAACTGTGACAAGGTAAAACAAATAATAGGTCGCCAACCTAAGATAGCATTTACAGGTGACAGTCTTCGATAGTATGTGTTTCATCATCAAGTCGCATGCGACTGTTATTGTATTACAAACACACCATCCAAATATATACCGTATATACAGAGTGGAGCTTATGACTACCAGTGGGGCATTGTGCAAGGTGTAGGTCTCAGCTGTGTTGGTGGCCTCATGGCAATGCTCATGTTATGCACTTACACAAAGAGCAAATGTTGCTGAACTAAAGCTTTTGAAAAAAAATCTGGTACATGACTTCCAATTCACCTTCTGAGAAATAAGTACACCAAGGAATTTCGGGCAAAGAGTTTTACATATTTCTCTTCCTCTGTGTCCCATTGTTATTGACGGTTATGTATCCTTCCTCAAGCCATTATCACTCAGGAACTGTTTGTGATCAACAAGTATACCAAACACGGTATCCATTGTCGTTGCGCAACACACCGAAATGACCCACTACATCTCACAGAATATGGTCCCCACCATTGTATCTCCAGAGGCAGATGATGGCTGCATCAGTTGTGCTGATCAGATGGTCTGCTTATAAAACTGGGTGTGTGTAAAATAGTTACTTTAACTCTGTTGGTAATAGTCAGAGTGGATAAAATTGAAAAAAGATTCTGGACTTGGCAATGGCTTGAACAGCAAATTGCTGCTAGAAGAACACTACATAAGCTGAACAATGATCTGAGATATGTACTAGTAGTTTTCATTAACTCAATTGAATCTCCATCACATTCTTTGTTTTAAACTGAATAGCATTAAAGTACAGTGTCTAATGTCATTTTTAACATATTTCATCATAGAAGTTCAAGACTAAGATTCTTACTAGCAAGATAGAAACATGACGCATGAGTATATATCTTCCACACAACATTTCATAATAGCAAAAACTTGCAGCTCATAACTTGTGTTTACTTTCAGACAGATTGGCAGTCATCTTAAGATTTATGGTTACTGCATAAACATTCCAGAAACCCAAAATGGCTGGAGGACCCTGCCTATAATGCTCTAAATGTTCTAAATTGGGGAGAGATCTGGTGACCTTGCTGGCCAAGGTAGGACAAGCAGAAAGACAGACAGTAAAAACACTCGCCATGTGTGGGTGGGCATTATCTTGCTGAAATGTAGTCCCAGGTTGGCTTTGCATGATGGGCAACAAAACAGGCATAGAATATCGTTGACATACTGCTGTGCTGTGAGGGCACTGTGGATGACAACTAAAGTGGTCATGACATGAAAAGAAATGGCACCCCAGACCATCATTCCTGGTTCTCAAGCGGCATGATTTGAGGCAGTTACATTGGAATTTCACCACTGTCTCGGGTGTCTCCAGCCATGTCTTCAGTCTGAAATCTCATTGACTGAAGTATATGGTCTTCAGTAATGAGGCCTGCTTGGAATTGAGTCCTGATGACCAGTGAGACTTGTCTGGAGATGCCTTATACAGCGGTGGGATACCAACCTGACTGTCACATGCCATATGGTGTGACAATCAGGACTGATGGTGTGTGGTGCCATAGCAAGATTTCTTTGGCTGTAACTTGCAGTTGTGGATTGATGATATTGTATGCCCCATTTTGTTGCCCCTTATGGCAAGCCATCCTGGGCTTGCCTGCCTGCACACAGCAAGAATTTCTACTGTTTGTCTTTATGCTTGCCAAACTCTACCTTGGCCAGCAATGTCATCAGATTTCTCCCCAATTGAAAACATTTGGAGCATTATGGGCATGGCCCTCCAACAAGCTTGGGATTTTGACCAACAAACACACCAGTTGGACAGAATTTGACACAATATCTGTCAGGAGTACATTCAACTCTGTCAATCAGTGCCAAGCGAAATAACTGCTTGCATAAGGGCTTGATGTGGATCAATGTGTTATTGACTTGATCAATTTGTGAAGCTCTTTCTCTTGAATATGTCATCCAATTTTTCTGAAATTATACTCATTTGTTTGTCTGTACTTCACATCATATCTACTGATTTCCTTCCCATTTGGATAATTCCTTTGTGGTGTGTTTTTTTTTTTTTATCTTAGAGTGTACATTATTTATAATAACATTGGCTATTGCAGGTAATACTTCTATTAAATTAATAAGGAAGTCCCAGAATCTTTTAGAAAACAAAAGGTGGAAAAAAAGAATGGAAGTAGCTAGACATGAACCTGCAACTTTTCTCATTATATCTTACAGTGCTATCATGTACAACAGGGGTTTCCAACCTTTTAGGTAACCTCAGCCACACTATAAGAAGATGAGTATTTTTGGGCTGCACATAATATACTGAACACTAACAATAACTGCTAAAAAGAGATGGACCAGTGAGAGAATAGCGTCATGTTGTGGGAGTTCCAAATTTAAAATATTCAATTTGTCATAACTTTAAATAAATGGAATTTTATGTTTTTTTTTTTTTTTTACCTATTGAGTGATAGATGCTCACCTCTTGGGTCGCACTGATACTTGGTTGGTTTAAAAGAGGGGAAAGGGGTCAAACTGCTTGGTCATTGGTCCATGGATACTTATTTTGGGCTGCATGCAGCCTGTAGACCAGGAGTTGGACACACCTGATCTATTCTGTGGCTTCAACATGACATTGGTGCCTGAGTTACATTTCTAAAATGTCTAAAGGCTGTAACCATGACTGTCTTCATTTGATATATTTTAACTGTGACAAACTGTACCAAAAACAACAAGCTTTTGATAAATCATCATTGTGCCTTTCCAATGAAATAGTACACTTCCATAGCATGCAAGTTAAAATACATAAAGGATCAAATACAAGATGCCTTTAACTGCTAATGTGTTGTTTTCTGTCATTTTATTAATACAAATCCTACCTAAAATGATGTCTTTGATAGGTCTTCAATGAGCTGGTGATTTGAAACAGCTAATATTCTTACCACATACACCATAATATAAAAACTACTAAATACAGAGTTCAATCCCATATGAATGCAATGTGGCATATCCTAAGTGATGCTGGTGACATAAAACCAATGCTGTATCTCATTGGCCACATACCTCTCCATGAGGCAAAAATCTGGCATCACAGATTCTTCCTTTCATGCTCTGCAATGTAATGGAACATGGAATTCCATGCTGTGATGTTGCTAGCTCCTCATTCATGAAAGTTTTCACACCTTGTGAGAGGTCTTACACAGAATCACATAAATAGTGTTTTTTATTAGTTACAAAACATTTACCAAGTACCAAACAATTTTTAGAAAATTTTGTGTATTATTCCTTTTGTTGATGCATTTGTATTTTACTTGATTATGTGAAATATGGAAGGTCACTTATATACAGTGTTCCAGGAGGAATGGTAAATATTAAGGGATGTGACAGGAATGATCATTTAAATCAAAGAAGTCTCATAAACATGGATGCTAAAATGTGTATGTTAAGAGCTATGAGTACTTGTGTAGAAGAGGTATGTTTCACAGTAGCAGATATGAAGAGGTGGCCATAGCTCTTATGGTATGCATTTTAGAACCCATATTTACTAGAGTTTTTTTGCTTTGAGTGATAGGAACAATAATATCCCTGAATATTTACAACTCCTCCTGTGACACCCTGTATAGGAAGAATAGTAATCTGAATAATGAAGCCGGCCGCGGTGGTCTAGCGGTTCTGGCGCTGCAGTCCGGAACCGCGGGACTGCTACGGTCGCAGGTTCGAATCCTGCCTCGGGCATGGGTGTGTGTGATGTCCTTAGGTTAGTTAGGTTTAAGTAGTTCTAAGTTCTAGGGGACTTATGACCTAAGATGTTGAGTCCCATAGTGCTCAGAGCCATTTGAACCATTTTGAATAATGAAGCCTGTGGAACTCTAAAAGTAATTTTTGCACTCAAAACAAGATTCATTCTGAAAATTGCTGAGCTATCTAATCTGACTCTGCTTGGTATCACTTTGATATGAATCAGGCTGGTTACCAGTAGATGTTTCCAAAAGAATTAAGATTTTGACTGCTGAATGTCATAGACAGATCATAGAATATTCCAGTCAGTGAAATATTGTCATTCAGATAGTTTAACATGTGATGTTGTAAAGTGTTGTGGGATACAACATTTGATCTAAACTATGATATATTTCTGGGCAATGATCCAGAAAGGTAAAAGTAAGAAGACTAAAAACGTAATGGGCAACAGCTGACCTGTCAATAATAGGAACAAGATTAGAGTAATAAACAAGTCAGAAGGTGTTCACCCCAGGGCTCTGCATGCAACAGAGGAATCCCATCCACAGCTCTCTCATCCCTGATCCATTATAGACAATGTGTTAAAAAGTATTCACTATTTAGCAGAGTGCTATCGCTAAAGTGGAAACTAGGATGTGGCACAAAAGCAGGAAAACTGCATAAGGCAATTACAGAGAAGGAGATCTTAAAGACATGTGTTAAACTTGTTTATCTTCTTTGGACTGCCTTAACAGATATGACTTAATGACATTGTAATACCTTTTACTATTGTACTTGATAATCACATAAAAGCTGATGTCTGGATAGTACAAATAATATATATATAAATACACAGTCAAATGGCAGTTTACTATTTTAAAAAAGCTGTAATATGTTTACCCACATAGAGAGTTCACCTCTCAGCTCTCCTTTTGTCAAAGTATTGCTTACCCACCATGTTCTCATTATTCTTCTAGTCTTTGATATATAGCATCTGAATCCACATAATTTTGATGAGTAAGAGATGTCCCGTCACAAGTCATAAACCCCTGCTAATTCTCTTGAAATGCCATCATGTTCTGACACCACTATTCCTTTACTTAGAAACCTGTCTAGCCCCCCCCCCCCCCCCCCCCGCACCTGTCACTGACTAGTCAGAGAGCTATGTCAATGAGAAAAATAGCAAATCATATTTTTTTTCCTGCAGCCATGTCACCATGGCTGCCCTGTACTTCCTATTCATCTCATTACTAAGGTATTTATATAGCATCCTGTCAATAATAGGAACAAGATTAGAGTAATAAACAGGTCAGAAGGTGTTCACCCCAGGGCTCTGCATGCAACAGAGGACATCCCATCCACAGCTCTCTCATCCCTGATCCATTATAGACAATGTGTTAAAAAGTATTCACTATTTAGCAGAGTGCTATCGCTAAAGTGGAAACTAGGATGTGGCACAAAAGCAGGAAAACTGCATAAGGCAATTACAGAGAAGGAGATCTTAAAGACATGTGTTAAACTTGTTTATCTTCTTTGGACTGCCTTAACAGATATGACTTAATGACATTGTAATACCTTTTACTATTGTACTTGATAATCACATAAAAGCTGATGTCTGGATAGTACAAATAATATATATATATATATATATATATATATATATATATATATATATATATATATATATATATATATATATATATATATATATATATAAATACACTTCTTTCATGAGTTCATTGAACAATTGAGATGTAACCCCTAATTTTCTCATTGCAGTCACTTCATGAAATATCTGTGGGAGGGAGTAATTTGTTTGCATAGAACAGCCTCCCTTCTTTGATATATAGTGATATATAACCCCGAACCAAAGAAGGAGGCCATGGCGGGAAGCGGGCGGGTAGCTGGTTTGGGGTGGGGGGCCATGAAGTGCTGGTGGAAAGTGTGCAAGGATGAGGTGGAGAAATAGCAGTGCAGCTAGGTGCAATTGGGTGGTTAGACGGAAGGCAGGGGAGAGGTTGGGGGTTGCAGAAAAGGAGAGAAGTAAAAAGACTGGGTGTGTTGGTGGAATGAGGGCAGTGTAGTGCTGGAAAGGGAACAGGGAAGGGTCTTGATGAGTGAGAAAAATGACTAATGAAGGTTGAGGCCAGCGGGGCTATGGAAACATAGGATATATTGCAGGGAGAGTTCCCACCTGTGCAGTTCAGAAAAGCTGGTGTTGATGGGAAGGATCCATATGGCACAGTCTGTGAAGCAGTCACTGAAATGAAGGATGTTGTATTGGGTAGCGTGCTCAGCAATAGGGTGGTCCACTTGTTTCTTGGCCACAGTTTGTCAGAGGCCATTCTTGGGGACAGACAGATTGTTGGTTGTCATGCCCACATCAAATGCAGCACAGTGGTTGCAGCTTAGCTTGTAGATTACATGACTGGTTTCACATGTAGCTCTGCCTTCGATGGGATAGGTGATGTTTGTGACTGGACTGTAGTAGGTTGTGGTGGGAGGACATATAGGACAGGTCTTGCATCCAGGTCTATTATAGATATATGAGCCATGAGGTAAGGAGTTGGGAGCAGGGGTTGTGTAGTGATGGATGAGTATATTGTGTAGGTTTGGTGGATGGCAGGACACCACTATGGGAGGGGCGAAAAGGATAGTGGGCAGGACATTTCTCATTTCAGGGCACAACAAGAGGTAGTCAAAACCCTGGCAGAGAATGTAATTTAGTTGCTCCAGTCCTGGGTGTTAGTTACAAGGGGAATTCTCCTCTGTGACCAGACAGTGACTCTTTGGGAGGTTGTGGGAGGCTGGAAAGATAAGGCATGGGAGATTTGTTTTTGTACAAGATTGGGTGAATAATTACAGTATACAGTAAAGTTTCCTTATCCCTAGCCAGAACCCAGTCCCACATAATTTTCCTGCATTGTTGCTTGGCTCATGGAATCACCCCAAATGGCCTTAATATCAAATTACCCATCTCTGGCTGCCACCCCTCTTTCCACAATGACCTCCATCTGTCCAGATTCTGCCAATCATAACCCTCACCAACATATTCCTGCAAAACAATATCAACCAAACATTGCAATACCTTCTCTCCATCCATAAAATTCTCCTTCTATGCAATTCCATATTCCTGGAACCAGTAAAACACATTGAAACTCTTGTTCTCCAGGAACTGGAGCAACATGCACAATGCCACCTCAAAAAAACTCTCCACCTTGCTCACTTCCTACTCCCACTTTAGAGTACCACTGTCCACCACCTCTGCAACAACCTCCAAACCTCCCTCACATTCCTCCATAGCTGACAAACTCTTGTCTCGCAGAGCTACTACATTTACCCCACCCTCCAGAACTCCCTCCCACCACCACACCGAATCCAAAATGTAAACAGTCCCGAAACACCATGATGAACCTTTTCTCGAGAAGCCTTGGCCCCACAAATATCAGTCCTTTCCAAATGCCTCACCTTTTGCCCCATTCCCAAATTCAATAATGCAGGACTTGTTAAAGATCTTCTCCCATTCTCTACAGTGGAAACACTTCTTTGCCACCAGCCATACCAATCAGACTCAATCAACGACCAATGTTGCACCCTGTGTGACTCAGTTTACTCCTCCACCCAACCATGATCCACCCCCACTGCCCCCAAATCACCCCATGTTAATTTTCGAGACTTTCTTAACCTCAAATATTCTACAAACCTTGCCACAGTGACCCCATTCCAGAAATCCAGCAGGATCTCCAGTCTCTCCTCAAATCCTTAGGCCTATCACAGATCCTCTCCCCAGAGTCCACTCTCTGCTCACCCCTACCACTCCCTGCACTCGTGCCTTCTACATGCTTCCTAAAGTCCATAAACCCAACCACAGATGATGCCCCATTGTGGCCAGTTACTGTGCCCCCACTGAGAGAATCTCTGCTTTCGTAGACCAACACCTTCAGCCTATTACCCAGAACCTACCCCATATAAAAGAGACCAACCATTTCCTCCACCAACTCTCCACAGTTACTGTCCCTTTACCACACAGAGCCCTGATCATTACTATTGATGCCACCTCTCTTTACACTAACATCCCTAATGCCCATGGCCTTACCACTATTGAACACTACCTTTCAAAGTGCCCTATGGATTCCAGACCAACAACCTCCTTCCTAGTCGCAATGACCAACTACAGGGTGTTCAAAAAGTCTCTCCGCAGTGCCATATCACTGTTAGCTACGCGTGCCGTATGATTGTTCACCTGCCTGGGCTACTTCCCTTCAAGTGGGGGATGCTTTCAACATTTAATGTGAAAATTTGCAAGTAAAAATGAATATTCAATAAATTAATAACTTGTATTTCACTGAATTTCATTTTGGTATATTCACTGCGGCATACAGCATACGTGGCTGATAATCATATGGCACTGCAGAGAGACTTTTTGAACACCCTGTATATTCTAACCCACAATTACTTCTCCTTTGAAGGCATTACCTACAAAAAAATCTGGGGTATAGCTATAGTCACCCAGATGGCACCATCCTATCCCAACCTACTCATGGGCCATCTAGAGGAATCCTTCCTAAGCACCCAGAATCTTAGCAATCAGGATCAAGGGTGAGGACACCCTATACACATTCCTCCAGAACCTCAACAGCTTCTCCCACATTTGCTTTACCTAGTCCTACCCAACCAAACACATCACCTTCCTAGATGTTGACCTCCAGCTCAAAGATGGCTACATCAGTACCTCTATCCATATCAAACCTACTGATCACATGTAGTACCTCCACTTTGACAGTTGCCACCCGTTCCATACCAAGAAGTCCCATACAGCGTAGCCACCCATGGGCATCCCATCTGCAGTGATGAGTGGTCGCTCTAGAAAGAGTCTCACTGAGGCTTTCACAGACCGTAATTATTCTCTCCACCTTGTAAAAAAGAAATCTCCTGTCTTAACTTTCCAGTCTACCACAACCTCCCAAAGTTTCACCATCTGGTCACAGAGGAGCATTCTCCTCATAACTCAGTACCACCCAGGACTGGAGCAACTGAATTACATTCTCCGCCAGGGTTTCGACTACCTCTCATCATGCCCTGAAATGAGAAATATCCTGCCCACTGTCCTTCCCACCCCTCCCACAGTGGCATTCTGCCGTCCACTGAACCTATATAATTTACTCATCCAACCCCTAACCTCATAGTTCATATCCCTGTAATAGACCTAGATGCAAGACCTGTCCCATATACATCCTACCACCACCACCTACTCCAGTCCAGTCACAAACATTACCTATCCCATCAATGGCAGGGCCACCTGTGAAACTAGAAGCTAAGCTGCAAACACTGTGCTGCATTTGATGTGGGCATGACAACAAACAAGCTATCTGTCTGCATGAATGGCCACCAACGAACTGTGGCCAAGAAACAAGTGGACCACCCTGTTGCTGAGCACCCTGCCCAACACGACAGCCTTCATTTCAATGACTGATTCACAGCCTATGCCATATGGATCCTTCCAAACACCAGCTTTTCTGAATTGTGCAGATGGGAACTCTCCCTGCAATATATCCTACGCTTCCATAACCCTCCTAGCCTCAACCTTTCTTAGACTTTTTCTCACCCATCAAGACCCTTTCTTGTTTCCTTTCCAGCACTACATTGCCTTCATTCTACCAACACACCCAGTCTTTTTACTTCTCTCCTTTTCCACAACCCCCCCCCCCCCCCGACCTCTCCTCTGCCTTCTGTCTAACCACCCGACTGCAACTACCTGCGATACCCTCTCTCCAACTCGTCCTTGCACACTCCCGAGCAGCACTTCACTGTCCCCCACCACTATCCTGCTATCCCTCCTCCTTCCCACCCTAGCCTCCTCCTTACCCCCATCCAGTTGCCACTCTCATCATGCACTGCTGCTGTTGCTCGCAGTGTGGCTTCAACTTCCAGAGGAAGGAGTCATGTGTGTGTGTGTGTGTGTGTGTGTGTGTGTGTGTGTGTGTGTGTGTGTGTGTGTGTGGGTGGGTGGGTGTGTGGGTGGGTGTGTGTGTTCAAATGGCTCTGAGCACTATGGGACTTAACATCTGAGGTCATCAGTCCCCTAGAACTTAGAACTACTTAAACCTAACTAACCTAAGGACAGCACACACATCCATGCCTGAGGCAGGATTGGAATCAGTGACCGTAGCGGTCGTACAGTTCCAGACTGAAGCGCCTAGAACTGCTCGGCCACAGTGGCCGGCTGTGTATGTCTGTCTGTGTGTCTGTCTGTGTTTGCATGTCTGTCGTCTATTTTCGACAAAGCCCTTCATGCCCGAAAGCTTATATTATGATAGACTTTTTGTTGTACCTATCTGCGACTCAGCGTCTCTGCTATATGGTGAGTAGCAACTTTCCTTTTCGTAATATTGTTATAGTCAATAGTTAAATTTGTCTACATTCACTTCCAGTGGCCACCAATTGTCAGTCCTCTACAAATTGCTATGGCTTACCAGTGTTGCAACCCTGTTATACAGAGGAGCCTATATCTAAATACATAGTCCACAAAACACTGCATGGCGTGGACTATGTTGTAGCAGTATTATCAATTTCATTCTACTTTTTCCGGTCACATGTATAATGATCAAGTGAAAATGAATGTTTGTATGCGTCTGTATATACTGTAATCTCCTCTATGATTGCTACACCAGATATAGGTTTTTTAACATCCAAGGAAGCATTACTGCTGCACCTTTACTATATGAGGACTGCACAAAGAAAATGTAATACATCTGCAATTCATTGATCTCAAATGATTGTCTATAAATATGTCCCGCTATGTGTTCTAATCTCCTTGATCATATTTCAATGATCATTATGATAGATATGCAGTGGCATAATGTTATCAGAGTCTTTGTCAACAGCATAGTGTTTCATGAGAAGTACACCACCTGTTTTTCAGTTGGGGTATACTTCCATAGTACAACTATAACACTATCACAGAGCTTCCAACACACACATTATCCACTCAGTCATTTACATTGGAGCAACAACATTGCACCTCTAAACACAATTCAGAGCTACCGCAAGAATAGAGAAAGATTCAGGGTTTAATCATAGCATTGTTCATTGTTCCACCACATGCTCTTTGGGAGTGGACTGAATATGAAATCATATTCTGTCTAGAACAGAGTGTATCCACATGGTATTATGCATATGCTTAGTGTAGTTATTTATTTAGAAGCAAACCCAGTACCTATACAGTTATCCAACTTTTGTACATTGCGAGCCAATTAACCAACAAGACAGACCAGACCAAATCGATTTTGAGGTTTCCTCCAGTGATAGCAAACATCTGAGTGCCTCTTTCACCTTGATCCAAATTGTAGTGTCACAGTCTCCAGGTGGCATGCTGACAGTAATTGCAGCCACTCACCACCTATGCTGTCACTTCGTAGTGGGTGGATTACATGCCCTTAAAAATCCATGCAAATGAATTTGAGCCATCTTCTGCTTTAGCTCACTGACCTGTCAGCTCCAGTGTTTGGATTGCTTCCCTTAAGATTTCAGAAAATGAATTTGAACGCAATGTATGCATTCTTCTTCAGCTCACTCAGGACGCTTACTGCTAGATATGTTACTGTAGTTAGTGCTTCTGACAATAGTGTGCTGGATTTCTAGTCTATTAATGTACAACACATTTAGCTACCAACTCCACCATATATCTTCCCACCTGATTGCAGACATTCTACTTATAAAACAAATATGGTGCAAGCTACTGCGCAGTGTTTGATGGAGGGTACATCATGCTATTATTATCAGTCCCATCTCAGTTGCGTACTCTAATTGAATAAAAGAATTGATTGTCTACATACTTCCATACATACCCTAATCTAGCCAATTGTTTTTATGGGAGAAATAATTTGTCTTTCACTCAAATTTTTTTCTGTTACATGTTCAAATGGAGTGTGCCAATCTATATGATCCTAACAGCATCCACATGATTCTTCTGCTTCACAGATCAGTAATGTAACATGAGCAGATGTTGGCTCACAGGATTGGTAGACAGCGGCTATGTATTGTCGAACTGTTGAATCAATGTTACTGTTCACCAGTATGTATCTTTTAATCACAAATGGGTCTATACATGTTAATGTCAAGATAGCAACTAACAATGACCTCAAAGCTATAATGGAAACTGGGAACGTATAGTGAGATACAAAGGTGGGGCTCATTCATATAGAGTGTGGGAAGCTGGACGGAAAACTGACATATATATCAAGAGGCAATTGATGGCTAAGTATGATACAGTCTGTCTTGGTAGGCTCGTCTTTGACAGCAGCAGTGTTAGTGGATCAATATTCTAGGTGGTTGGTGTTGCTATGTTAAAATTAACAGATCAAGAGTCGTCACAGGATATATTCCTAAAGCAAAAAAGAGGCACAAATACACTTGGTGTGCTGGGAGTGGTGTATGCTGCAGTGGAGTGAGAGTAGATCTGTAGTATTGTTTTGCTTAAGATAGTGGAAGCACTGAGATGGAGATGTGTTGTTTGTGATTTCAGTTATTCATTCATTCTAAGAGCAATGAAAATTCATCGCAGTATGGTATACCTACTCCAACAGGTTTGTGCATGCAATAAATGTGGAATTCAAAGCATACAAAAAACAATAATTTCCAAACATCAGTCAGCATCATTTAAGTAAAGTGATGCTCCATGGTGCAACAACCCCCCCCCCCTCCCCCAAACACACACACACACTATCAACAAATGTGCCATTAAAACTACAGTATTCCATACCATATACCTGCATATAGATTCCCTCTTGATTTTGAAATGTAATTTGCTTTGGAAAGAAAAAAAGGATACCCAGTAATCTAGTGGTGCAGTGGAAGAGATGCGTGTAACTTAATCTCCAAACATCTCTCTGGGCTACGTGTGGTACCCCCATCCGTCATTAACAATGTTCCATTAAAACTACTGTCTTTACACTATATACATCCACTACTGATTTGTGAAATGTACTTCCATATTACCAGCATTTATACAGGATCAAACATGAGAAGTCCATTTGCATAGTTATAAATCAGAGCTTAAAAACCACATTCTTTCTAGCATTCTTTCTAGCACATTTCTTCCAAACATTATGTACTTGCACATATCCATTTTGATTATCCGAAACCATAAGCTAGTAGTCAACTATAGAAGGCCATTGTAATAGTACAGGCTGATAGTCCATTTCAGTGTCAATCATATCTGCTTTGGATGGATTTTTTTTTATATTCCAACTGAATCCATACCAATTTCTCCTAATATACACCATGCTCCTGATTATGGAATATGATACAACATCTCTAGAGTGCATAGATTCCCCCTTGTTAAAGTAGTGACATGTGACATCATCCTTCCATGTGACATATACTGCATACTTTAAGAAACCAAGCACCTTCAAACACCAATTCCGATTACATCTGCTGTGTAATGCTTTCTACTAAAGTAACATGACGCATGGCTGTAGGCAGCACTCAAACTTTCTTTTTCACCCTACAATACACTCCAACATAGAATCTAGTGGGTACTAGCTTAGTGGGGTGTACATGTCACAAAGCACGTGTTACCAGATCATATGGAACTCTGTAGCACAGATCTTAACAATAGTACTCTGCTGGGGGGATGATGTTTTTTAACTTCATGGAAGACTGCATACACTGACAGAACAGTGGTATTGTTTGTCAGTTCCATACTTTGACACTAAAAAATCACAATTTATCAATTCAGGTCAGGAGGTGTTTAGATAGGCTTCTTGCAGGGGCTCCTCCTCAGCATAAGTTAGGTCTGGGATAGGGACAGGATATAGCTCGTAGGTGGATCCACCATGCGTTATGTCTGGGGTAGGGTTCAAAGGTTAATTCACCACACGTTATGCCTAGGATAGGGTTCCAAGGTGGATCCATGACGCATTATGGCTTGGATAAAGTTTGAAGGTGAATCCATCCACACATATGGAAAAAAAGCACAATTGTGTTAAGTGTTCACAATTTTATTAAATTTACAAGTAAATTTAGAATACATGGCCTGAAGTGACATCATGAGCATTGAGCAGAAATGTTTTCATCTTAAGTCTTTAGGGTAGGCCATATATAAATGGAGTGTCGCTCAGTAACATAGTGGATGTCTGGAGGTGGTTGGGAGAAATGTCAGTAGGTTGAACTGTATGTTTTGTATGATACTTTTTACCTGTGCGGAATGGAGATACACCTGCAGTCATCTCTTGAATCAGCATCTTTATGCAGTTCAAGGGGTGGCATGTGGGAGTTGAGCTTAGCTTACCCTAAATATGTAACATATGAAGTGAGGCTGGAATCTTTCAAAGGATGGCCTTTAGCTATTAAACAAGTCTTGACAAACTAGGTGAATCTGGATTCTTTTATACTGGTGAAGGGGATGAAACCATGTTTTTCCATTGTGGTGGAGGGTTTAAATATTGGGATGAAACAAAAATCCCATGGGTTGGACATGGTCTGTGGTTTTCCAAGTGCCTGTTTGCGCTTCTTGCTTTGGCAGGGGGCAGGGGGGGGGGGCGGTGGGGGGCAAGGATTTTGTGGATAATAGTTGTCAGAAGAGGGATGGAAAAATTACTGCAAAGCTTATGCCTAATATTAAAACTGCATCAGGTCTTACGAAAATGGTATCAGAATACTGTGTGACTGAGAGCTTCTGACAATGGTCACCAGAGTAAAATTTGCTACCAGGAAGAAGTAGGAGTGCTATTTTTTCCCTGAAGATGTATTGCTACCTGCATTAAATGTGACATTCCCTTTCTTCTTGTGCCATGTGTCAGAGACCTATTTTAGCTACAGTTTTGATGAGGGCAATGATGTCATAAGAGATATCGTTATTTTATGATATATTTTTTGTACTTTGTTAATACACATTGTGATGAATAAACCACTTTCATTAAAATGTGCTCTTTTCTTGTTTTTCCTGCATCAATCACACCTAGCTCTGCTCTCTTCCATGGGGTTAAAAATCATCATTTCACCCATCAGCAGAGTACTATTGTTAAGAACTGTGCTATGGAATTCCATATGATCAGTAACACATGCTCTGAGGCATGTACACCTCACTAAGCTAGTAGTGACTAGATTCTGTATTGGAGTATATTGTAGGATGAAAGAGAAAATATGAGTGCTGCCTACAGCCGTGTGTAATGTTACTTTAGTGTAAAGCATTACACAGCAGATGTAATCTGAATTGGTGATTGAAGGTACTTGGCTCCTTAATGTATGTACTATTTGTTGGATAGAAGGATGATGTCATATGTCAGTACTTTACTAGGGGGAAGTCTATGCACTCTGGAGACATTGTATTGTATTCCCTAATCAGGAGCATGGTGCATATTAGGAGAAATTGGTACAGATTCAGTGAGTATACAAAAAAATTCATCTAAAGAAGAACTGGTTGACATTGAAATGGACCTGTACTATTATAATAGCCTTCTATAGTTGACTACTAGCTTATGGATTCAGATAATCAGAATGGATATGTGCGAGCACATAATGTTTGGGAGAAACATTTATATCTTCCTCCACTAAAAAGAACATGGCTTTTAAGCACTCATTTATGACTATGGAAGTGGACTGTTCGAGTTTGATCCTATCTAACTACTAGTAATACAGAAGTACATCTCAAAAATCAGTATGGGATGCATATGGTGTGAAACATTGTAGTTTTAATGGAACATTTGTTAGTAATTGACGGGAATACCACGCATAGCATTACTGTGTGTAAATACCCCTGACAGGTGTTTGGAGATTAAGTTACACACATGCCATTGCACTACACTGCTGGATTAATGGGTATCCTTTTTTTCCCCTTCCTAGGCAAATTATATATCGAAATCCAGAGGGTATCTATATAGAGGTATATGGCATGAAATACTATAGTTTTAATGCACATTTGTTGATGGGGAACACCACACAGCATCACTTTACTTAAACAGCCCTGACATATGTTTGGTAACTATGTTAGAGACATCTGATACCATTGAGTCGCATGATGGACTGTATTTTTATCATAAGCAGATGACATTTTGAAATCAAGATAGGCCTAAATGCATGTATATGGCATGGAAGACTCTGAATTTAATGGAACATTTGTTAATGTTCGGAGGGAGTACCATACACAGCATCACTGTACTTAAATAGCACTGACTGTCTTATGGAAGCCATGTGACAGTATTTCACAAATAATTGTTTTTTGTATGCTTTACATTTATTGCAAGCAAAAATCAGACATACCATCTTGCAATGAAGTTTTGTTGATCTTAGAAAGACTGAGTGAGGGAATTGACAAATGGCACATCTTCATCTCAATGCTCCAACTGTCTTAGGCAAAACAATACCAAAGTTCTACTCTCACTCCACTGCAGTGAATACCACTTCCTACATACCACATGTGTTTGTTGCTTTATAAATACATCCTGTGATGTATCTTGAGCTTTTAATTTTAATGTAGCAACACCAAGTGCAATGAGTATTGAAAAATAGAAATGAGTGTTTGGCGTTATTGGCCAGGAGGCCCCTTACGGGGCAGGTCCAGTCACCTTGGTGCAGGTCTTATTACATTGTACACCACATTGTGCGACCTGCGCACCAGATGGAGATGAAATGATGATGAAGACAACACAACATCCAGTTCCTGAGTGGAGAAAATCCCCAACCCACCTGGGAATCGAACCCGGGCCCCTTAGGACGGCAGTCCATCATGCTAACCATTCAGTTTTTTTTTTTAACTCATTTTGTTTGGTTTTGTTTGTTGCATTTGTTCGGGGAAGATGTCCCATGACACCCATTGAAGTTCAGCTCTCATCCATTCACTCAGTTTTTTTATTACAGAGGGCGTCTAACGCTCTGACCAAACATGCTGAGCTTCTGTGCCGGCAACTATCGGGGCGGACGCAGTGAGTATTGATCCACTAACACTGTTGTTGTCAAAGATGAGGCTACCAAGACAGACTGTATCATACTTAGCCGTCAATTGCCCCTTGATATATATGTCAGTTTGCCGTCCAGCATCCCTCACTCTATTTGAAAGAGCCCCCTCCTTCATATTTCCTTATACACTCCCAATTTCCACTATAACTTTGAGGCCATTGTTAGCTGCAGTCATGACATTAACATGCATAGACCCGTTGGTGATTACATGATATGTACTGGTGAACAGTAATGTTGATTCGATAGCTCAACATTACATAGTCACTGTATACCATTTCTGTGCACCCACATTTGTTCATGTTACTTGACTGATCTGCAAAGCAGAAGCATCATGTGGATGCTGCTAGGATTGGATAGATTCACGTACTCCATTTGAATATGTGACAGAAAAAGGCTGTGGGAAAAATGACTTATTGGTGCAATGTATGCTCTGTAAAGCTTGCAACATATTTGTTTTATATGTAGAATGTTCACAGGCGATAGAGTTGTCTCCATGCAGGTGGGAAAATCTATGGTGGGGTTGGTAGTTGACCTGAATGTAACTAAATGTGTTGTACATTAGTAGGACTAGAAATCCAATACACTATCATCAGGAGCATTAATTGCAGTAAAATACCTAGCAGTGAGCTGAAGAAGAATGCACATGTCAGGTTCAGATTCATTTGCTGGAATCTTAAGGGAAGCAGTCCAAACACTGAGGGCTGACAGGTCAAAAATCTAAAGCAGAGGAACATGCATGGCGCAAATGATGGATTTTTAAGGGGGTGTAATCTACCAATTAAGAAGTGACAGTGTAGGAGGTGAGTGGCTTCAATTCATGTCAGCATGTTGCCTAGGGACTGTGGCAATACAATTCGGATCAAGCTGTAAGAGGCACTAAGATGACTGCTATTGCTGGAGGAAACATCAACATTGATTTGGTCTGACTTGTGGTTGTTGGTTGACTGGCTCACAGTGTACGAAAGTCAGATAACTTTATAGGTACTGGGTCTGTTTCTAAATAAATAACTACACTATTCATATGCATACTGTTCTAGATGGAATACAGTGTCATGGTCAGCCCAGTCCTGAAGAGTGTGGGGGAGGAAAAATGAACAGTGCTATGATTAAACCTTGAATCTTTCCCTATTCTTGCAGTAGCTCTGAATTGTGCATGGAGGTGTGAGGCTGTTGGCCTGATGTAAATGATTGAGTGGATAATGTGTGTGTTGGAAGCTCTGTGATACTGTTGGAATTGTATTATGGAAGTATATCTCAATTGAAAAACTGGTGGTGCATTTCTCATGAAACTCTATGGTGTCAATGAAGACTGTGATACCATTATGGCATTGCATATCTATCATAGTGATCATTGAAATATGACCAAGGAGATTAGGACACATAGAGGGCCATATTTACAGACAATCATTTGAGATCAATGAATTGCAGATGTATCAGATTTTCTATGTGTCCTCATATAGTAAAGGTGCAGTAGTAATGCTTCCTTGGATGTTAAAAAAACTTTACCTGGTGTAGCAATCATAGAGGAGATCACAGTATATACAGAGGCATACAGACATTCATTTTTTTCTATCATTATGCACATGACCGGAAAAGGAACAACAAAATTGATAATACTGCTAAGACACAGTCCACACCATGCAGTGGTCTGTGGAATACTTATTTAGATGTATGCTCCTGTCTGTAGCAGGGCTGCGATACTGGTAAGTTATAGCAATTTACAGAGGATTGAGGACCAGTGGCCATTGGAACTGAATGCAGATAAATGTAACTACTGAATCTAAAATAGTCAAAGAGATGTGCTAGTGCTCTATTATGTCACTGTTTACAGATCACTAGAAGCAGTACCAATTGCGAAAAACATCAGGATATGGACATCTGAATGGTACTGAATTTTCTCTGAACCTTAGGGTGCTATTTTTTGTTGTTTTTGTGATAGCTCTGTACATAGTCATTGACAGGTAGAGGGTTAGACAGCCTTCTAACTAATGGAACAGTGCTGTCATACCGTGATTTTAAGAGAATTAGCAGGAGTTTGTGACTTGAATGGGGGTATATATCGAAGATTGGGACATTTGTGTGAGTGATATGGGGTGGGGTGTAAGTCTCATGAAGTGACAAAATTAGCGGCTATGCCTCTATTGATCAACAAACTTATTGAGGAAGTATAAAAATGTTCATGGACAAACAGTAATATGCTATACAAATACCTTAGGAATGAGATAAATAGAAACTGCAGGGCAGTCATGGTGATATGGCAGCAGGAAAAAAAAGTGATGTGCTATTTTTCTCATTATGATAGCTCTCTACCTAGTCAGTAATGGGTGAGGGACTAGACAGCTTTCTACCTATTGAAACAGAGCTGTTGGAATGTGAGGTGATTTTGAGAGATTTAGCCAGGGTCTGTGACATGGTGTGGGAAATTTACTTGTTAAAATCAGGTGGATTCAAATGTTATATATCAAAGACTGGATGGTTCTTGAGAATATTGAGGGTAAGTGATATTCTGACAAAAGCAAAGTTGAGAGGTGAGCTCTATACCGCTTCTTTTAAGTGCTGTGGGAAAACATATTACAGCCTTTCACATTCATCTCACGAAGTGATTGCAGTGAGTAAATTAAAGGCTAATATGAAGGTTTTTACTGAGAGACAATCCTCAGCAGAAGTTCCGTCTTAATTTTCTCAATAAATAAGGGACAACATTCTTCCGCCAGTTTTGTGTTCCTAGAAATGGATGGACTGGCATCGTAGTAGGTAGACTAAATTTACATCCACATCTGTAGTTTGCATGCCACTGTATGGTGCCTATTCCACTGACAAATAGAGTGAGGGAAAAGAAGACCGTCTATATGTCTCCATCTGCACTAGTTTCTCATAGCTCATCTTTTTGGTCCTTAAGCGAAATGTATGTTGGCGACAGTACAATCCTCGTGCAGTCAGTTTCAAATGTCGGTTCTCTAAATTTTCTCGATAGTGTTCCTCAAAAAGAACATCACCTTCCTTCCAGGGATTCCCTTTTGAGTTCTCTCATGACAGGAAAAAATAGGAACGCTTCTACAGTACTTTAGTCTGAGGGAAACCAAGTTCTGCAGGCTCAGACGCGTTTTAGATGGGGTGGTCAGCAGATAGGTAGTTTGATATTGTTCACCGGGTCAACCTTTCCACCATATCTCAAAAACACATCTTAGGATGTTTAGTTTGCAGGTGGGGGAGAAGTGGAAGCATATTGTTCAACATCCTGGTATTTACCCCAGCGACATTTAAGTGGCCACTCTCCACACCAAGGTGAAGACACACATACAAAGAAATTTTAGGAAGCCTTTTCCAATAGGATAAGACCAGAACAAAAATGATTAAATGAAGACATGTCCTTCAACACCAACAATTCAGTACAGATTGAGCGTTTCCAGCCAATTTCCAGATGAGGGACAGGAGGGGGAGAGGGGAAGGTACGGGAGGGGAGTAGGATGGGGAGGGGTGGTCATCACAATTTTGAGCTCCTTTGCAGGCTGGGGAAAGCCTGATCAGTGGGTTCAGATGCATCGGGTGTTGCTCACATCCTTCAGGACCATCCACATAAAGAGCGCAGGTGGGAAGACATGGAATGCCTTTGTCTGCATTCACCAGTCCTTCCCAGTCTATGTGTAGACGTTATGGTCATACAGCACAGGAGTGTACAAAGTGTCGCTGGGCGATGATCAGGCAAAAGAAGTAACTGTGTCTTGTTTCGTACAGCGTAAGTCTTATTTTTCCTGTCCAGTGTGTGTTGGTGCAGATATTTTTGGTGTATATATATATATATATATATATATAGTCCAGCCATAGTAAGATCGATCACACACCAGCAGGTAATACAAAACCATTCATGCTGGACCATAGCCGCGCCGGCAGCGCGCCATGGCGTGAGTTGGTGACTCTTCTTACAATATACAGGGTGTTACAAAAAGGTACGGCCAATCTTTCCGGAAACATTCCTCACACACAAATAAAGAAAAGATGTTATGTGGACATGTGTCCGGAAACGCTTATTTCCATGTTAGAGCTCATTTTAGTTTCGTCAGTCTGTACTGTACTTCCTCGATTCACCGCCAGTTGGCCCAATTGAAGGAAGGTAATGTTGACTTCGGTGCTTGTGTTGACATGCGACTCATTGCTCTACAGTACTAGCATCAAGCATCAAGCATCAGTACGTAGCATCAACAGGTTAGTGTTCATCACGAACGTGGTTTTGCAGCCAGTGCAATGTTTACAAATGCAGAGTTGGCAGATGCCCATTTGATGTATGGATTAGCACGGGGCAATAGCCGTGGCGCGGTACATTTGTATCGAGACAGATTTCCAGAACGAAGGTGTCCCGACAGGAAGACGTTCGAAGCAATTGATCGGCGTCTTAAGGAGCACGGAACATTCCAGCCTATGACTCGCGACTGGGGAAGACCTAGAACGACGAGGACACCTGCAATGGACGAGGCAATTCTTCGTGTAGTTGACGATAACCCTAATGTCAGCGTCAGAGAAGTTGCTGCTGTACAAGGTAACGTTGACCACGTCTCTGTATGGAGAGTGCTACGGGAGAACCAGTTGTTTCCGTACCATGTACAGCTTGTGCAGGCACTATCAGCAGCTGATTGGCCTCCACGGGTACACTTCTGCAAATGGTTCATCCAACAACGTGTCAATTCTCATTTCAGTGCAAATGTTCTATTTACGGATGAGGCTTCATTCCAACGTGATCAAATTGTAAATATACACAATCAACATGTGTGGGCTGACGAGATTCCGCACGCAATTTTGCAATCACGTCATCAACACAGATTTTATGTGAACGTTTGGGCAGGCATTGTTGGTGATGTCTTGATTGGGCCCCATGTTCTTCCACCTACGCTCAATGGAGCACGTTATCATGATTTCATACGGGATACTCTACCTGTGCTGCTAGAACATATGCCTTTACAAGTACGACGCAACATGTGGTTCATGCACGATGGAGCTCCTGCACATTTCAGTCGAAGTGTTCGTACGCTTCTCAACAACAGATTCGGTGACCGATGGATTGGTAGAGGCGGACCAATTCCATGGCCTCCGCGCTCTCCTGACCTCAACCCTCTTGACTTTCATTTATGGGGGCATTTGAAAGCTCTTGTCTACGCAACCCCGGTACCAAATGTAGAGACTCTTCGTGTTCGTATTGTGGACGGCTGTGATACAATATGCCATTCTCCAGGGCTGCATCAGGGATTCCATGCGACGGAGGGTGGATGCATGTATCCTCGCTAATGGAGGACATTTTGAACATTTCCCGTAACAAAGTGAAGTCACGCTGGTACGTTCTGTTGCTGTGTGTTTCTATTCCATGATTAATGTGATTTGAAGAGAACTAATAAAATGAGCTCTAACATGGAAAGTAAGCGTTATGTGGACATGTGTCCACATAACATATTTTCTTTCTGTGTGTGAGGAATGTTTCCTGAAAGTTTGGCCGTACCTTTTTGTAACACCCTGTATAAAGTAGCGGTAAACTGCTCCACAGATATGCAAGGCACAAGGTCGGTTACTACTGGTGATAGTATAACCACTTTAACAGATAAAGTGTCAAAATTGTTAGCGCAAAATGCTCAACAGATGTTAAGTCATTAGGAATTGGTGGTTCAGTTAGAATCTTTGCGGGCCGCGCGAGATTCGCAGCCGGGTTCGAGTGAATTTAAGTCGTCAGTAGCAATGCCCCACTTTTCAGTAGATTCTTCAATAGATAACCCCATCACACCCTTCTCCGGCAAAATAACAGACGACGTCACGGTATTCATTAATTATGTGTTGGCTACAGCCATATGTGTAATTGGTCATATGAAATTACTCTGCGGATGGCCAATTTATGCCTCACGGGTAAGGCCAAGACATAAATGATATATCATGACACACTGAGCAAGGCAAGTAAATTTGAGCAGTTAACGGAAGGTTTGCGTGCGAGATACCGCTAGCAAAATAGTGCCAGGTTTTTTAGGGAAAAGTTAAGTGAGTTGACACAGAAGGCAAATGAGACTGTAGAGACTTTTTCAGATAGAAACCGTAAAATAAATGCGCAAACTTATAAGTTGACGTGAAATCCTGACGCAGATAGCGTCATACTCAGGGGGTCAGAAAAAGATCAGCCGATGTGTTTCTTGCGAGGAATCCCTGAGGAGTTTTCACGAAGAGTCCGAATGGAAAAACCAGAGGATTTGGCTGCAGCACTGAGTATTGCCATGCATCAGCAGAAGATCGATATTGCTACCCTGGTGCGCACTGATAAGCGACTTTTCTGAAAAGAACTGTTATCGTTCTGAAAATAAAGGGCATTTGAAGGCGCAATGCAATCAACCATAATGTTACATATGTGGCCATTTTGGTCACAAGGCAAACGTGTGTGGGAATAAGAAGCAAAGTGAAGGAAATAATCAACGGAAAACGTTAAACACAAGAGGAGGTGTTTCGTCCGTCGGAAAACATTCCCGGTAAGTCAGAGTATTGCAGACACTAAGGTGGAGACGAATTGTTGTTTGATGGGCTTTGTAAATGATAACGAATGTAAATTTCTAGTCGATACTGGTGCATATGCATCTATTATGAGTTTAGACCTCGTGGGTAGGAGAAGACGTGGGACTCTACGATATAATTTACATGTAATTGGAAACAATGACTTGGTATCATTTGGGACAACACGGCTCGTTTGTAGGACTGGACCTACAGAACTTCGTGAGCACATGGAAGTGTTGGCAACTATTTTACAAGGGTATTCTGCTGTTCTTGATTTACTGGAAAAGCATCATGCAAAAACTAGTCTTTCACAGCGCACGGTTGAAATTAACGGAAACTTGTTTCCAATGGGTCCAACAGCTGTAAATGTTTCAATGTCGCAAGGTACACCGATTGCCAGGGTGACACCAACTGAACTGCGTACATATACAGTAAAGATGATTACGCATGACCTGTTGGTACAGGGAAGTTGTTTCGGGTATCTGTAGATGCCGATGTGCTACAGCAGAGCCCATGTGTGGTTGAACCACTGCAGTACAATGAACCATTAGATGAAATACACTCTTATACGATGAAGAGTTGCGCGAGTTGCCAACATAAATTGGAAACTCATGGTTCCAGTAAGCTTGGATAACTTTGGGACAGATGAAGTAAATCTCCCGAAAGGATTACTTATAGCGAGTTTAGAAATACTCGAAGATGAGGATATCGAAGGGTCCGCTGTGATCACAGCATCAAACAAACCGTCAATGCGTCTGTACTACGTGACGGGGTTCGTCACCTCGAATATAGTGAACGAGAAGCTCTAGAAGCTTTGTTGTTAGAATATTCTGACTTATTCGATTCAGATTGTCCACTACCAGCAACACATATCACATAACACCGCATACTAACAGGCGGCAGTCCACCAGTTTATAAGAAAACATTCAGGATAAAGAAACATATACAGCCACTAGGAGGCGAATTTATAGCTCAGCAATTAATGAGGATATTATTGAGCACAGAGATAGCCCTTGGTCGGCAAATATTGTCCTAGTACCCAAAAATCAGTTGATGCCATCACAAAATATAGACTTTACTGTGATTATCGTCACTTGAACGCACGAACCACGACGGATGCATACCCAATACCGAACAAAACGGGTACGTTAAACAACCTACGAAAACGTAAATATTTCTCAACGATTGATCTTAGAAGTGGTTATCACCAGCTAGAAGTGTTTCCCGAAGACAGACCGAAAACTACTTCCGCGGCAAATTCAGGTCATTACCAACATCGAAGGGTTTCGTTTGGACTGAACAAACACTCGAGCTAGCTTCCAAAGACTATTAGAAGTAGTACTTCGCGGATTGAAACCGAAAATCTGTGTGGTATAACTTGACAGTATAGTCGTCTATTCAAAAACTATAGCAGATCATGTTAAACGTCTGGATAAAGTGTTTAGTAGATTGAGGGCAGCACACCTTACACTAAGAATGGAGAAATACCATTTATCTCAGGCACAAGCAGCTTATCTTGCTGTTGTGACTGATCCTTCCTTATTGACACACTGAATACTGGAACTGACAAACTGCAATGTAAATACCTAGAGTAGTTTCAATTTTCGCGTGGAATGACCTCCCTGGACTCAAACGTAAAGTGATATGCCGATGTCACACCTTTAAAGGAAAGAACTCAGATTATTCAATCAAACTGACAAGAAAATGTCAACTGAATCTGTCAGCGTATTTATATGTCATCCAGGAAGTAACTCGGCGGTCATACCATTGCCGGACATAATCTACGTTGACATAAAAGTTTTCTGAGTATTGTACGGCGTCATGTTGTATAAAATTATAGCTGGAGAAAACCAACGTCTCTGCAACGAATACAGCAGCCTTCTTCTGGGTCTGCTGGTGCCTTTTAGCTATGCAGTGTCACTTATATTTTGTCATTACTGTTCACTGTGCATAACATGGCGTCATAATTTAAAATGATAGTTGATTACATTGATCTCTTAAAGAAGGAGACGTAACTTTATATTAATATGTTACTCCCGGGGAGGGAGTGCGTATCTCCCGCTGTCTATTGGCCTTTCATTATGTGCGGTGACTTGTGGTCAGTGGTGAATGGAAGTTGCCTCCGGTTTACCAACTGATGGACGCCGTTGCACGGTTGCAGTTACTCGCCAGTAATGCTCGCACCTCATGTTGACAGTACAGCCAGTTGGGCTCTGATAGCTGGCAACCAGGATGTAGCAAGCCTGTGTCCATCCTCTCTCTTCACGTTTATAGGATGTTAAAGTATTTCGATGGCCTGTCTGATCCAGCATTTTATCATGCCCGGTTGCTCGGCCAGTATACAGGCTTTGTTGAATTTTATTTCTTTTCCGCATTCTTGGTGATCTTCTGCCACTGCAGATTTGTCGTGTTGCCCTAGACAAATATAGCGCTCACGTAAACAGGAGCCAAATTCTCTTTCGCCGTTGACCACCAATCACGGCACATAATTCAAGAGCCAATAGACAATTGAGGATACACACTCCCTCCACTGCAATAGTCTATTAAAATAAACTTCTCTCTCCTTCTCCCTTAAGAGACCAATGTAATTAACTGTCCTATTAAATTACGACTTTGCGTCGTGTGCAGTGAACAGTAACGACAAAATATAACTGACACCGCATAACTAAAAGGCACCAGTAGACCTAAAGAAGGCCTCTGTGACCATAGTTAAAACACTGGTTTTCACCTGAAACAGTTTTATACCTTTATCGCGGTACCATACCAAAAAAACACATATGTCAACTGACTCTGTCCGCGGAAGCTTATGCTATTACATATTCTGCGTTGTTGCCAAGATTCACTTATACAATGTGCAGGAAGAATGCGTTTGAACAGCCAATGTGAAGTCTGGCGCGGAAGTGAGCACATCTTGTATTTGAAAGACGCAGCGAATGAGGGCCTGAATACCAAAAGTACACTGATCAGCCAGAACATTGTGATCACCGATCTACTATCGACATTAACTTCTCTAGGCGATAGCAGCATCACCTGACGAGGAATGACTATCAGACAGACCCACACATGGTACAAGTAGTAGCAGTGAGCGTGCTGTCCATGTGTAGAATGGGGAATTCGTGTGATCTATCTGAGTTTCACCGAGGGCAGATTGTGATGGCCCCGAGGCTCAGCACGGGGATTTCGGAACCTGCACGACTTGTCGGGTGTTCGAGTAGTGGTGCGGTGTCTTCAGCATGTGGCGAAACCAAGGTGAAACCACATCCAGATGTCGTGGGGTTGGGCAGCCACCCCCCCCCCCCCCCCCCCCATGCCATATGTCGGACGTCGTAGGCTGTGCAGACCGAGGACAGGCAAAGAACTGTGATGGAAATAACACCAGACTTTAATGCTGGGCAGAGTACAAGTATGTCTGAACACACAGTGCACCAAACACACCTAACGACGGGCCTCCGCAGCCGACAGCCCGTGCATATACCAATGTTAACACCATGACATCAGCAGCTACAACTGAAATGGTCACATGACCGTCGGCACTGGGCGTTGGGTAAGTGGCAGAGCGTTGCACACTGTTATGAATCCCAATACTTTCTTCATCGTGCTGACGGGAGGGTGCGAATCCGTCGCCTTCCAGGGGAACTGCTCCTTGGCACCTGTACTGCAGGACGAAGACAAGCTGTCGGAGGCTCCACTACGCTCTGGGAACATTCGTGTGGGCATACATGAGTCCAGTGGAGCTCGTGCAACGCACCATGCCGGCCAGCGAGTATCATACACTGTTTGCAGACCACGTAGACCCCGCAATGACGATCATGTTTTCCAACGGCAGTGCCATTTTTAAACAAGATAACGCGCCATGTCACAAGGCCAGGAGTCTGATGGGGTGGATCGAGGAACACAGAGGCGAGTTCCAATCGATGTGCTGGCACCCAAGTCGCCAGATCTGAACCCAATCGAACACATCTGGGATGTGATTGAATGTGGCGTCAGCTCTCATCGCCCCTTCCCTGGAATTTACGGATGTTAGGTGACTTGTGTGTACAGATGTGGTCCCGACTCCCTCCAGCGACCTACCAAAGCCTCATTGCTTCCATTCTACGACGTGTCGCCGCTGTTATCTGTGTACATATCGACTATTAGATAGATGGTCGTCATGTTCTGGCTGATCGTTGTATACGTCAATTGTTTTATTCGCGTTTTTGAACTGCAACGTAGTTACTAATAATACACAGATGCTCCGACTGTAGATTAAATATCATAAGTCAGCAACTGTCAAAGTTACTTCTGTTTTTCTGTCGTAAGCAAATGAAAACTAAAAAACTAATTCGCAAACGCGATCCACAAGTCTGGGGCGTCCCTAGTGGTTATACTGCATACATTATGAGAAAGTAAAACGTCTTTTGATCGTTACAGACTATGAAAATAAAATCAAAATTTCTCTTAAGAATGCTGTCATTGGAACCGTCACCGAAACTGAGGAATACTAATGAAAGGACAGTTGACTTTTCATTGCAAAACATGGACATCCAAGAAGAAGCATCGTCAGCTACAATTAACGGGACGTTCCAAACCAGGAATTAGCTGGAAAGTGAACTCAAAAAACAATTGACACTAGCGAATATACACAGTGTCAGTTCGATTCGAGCTGTTGCTAACGTGAAACGAGAAGCAGTTGTCGTCGGGACAAGGAATAAGGAATGAAAAATGCTGACAGTAATGTTCAGAAGAAGGCATCCTTAAACCAAACAGACATTACGTTTATAAATACTGAAAGAATGATAAGTATCTACTCATAATGATTACAGTATAGCCATTGTTGGTGTTTCGTCAGTAAAAACAAAGAGCTTTCCAACCTGCATTATGCTTAAAACAGAGAAATACCGAGATAACAATACGTTCCCCACGCTGAGCGTTGTGCTAATTTTCTATGCAATGCTTCACAGTGGTGCACGGTGTTGTGAACTGAGTCCCTGATGGTATCGTTTACGAACGACGCTTCTATCCTGCCACAATACTCATCTGAGAATTATTGGGGTGTAACATGACGGCACAGACGGGCAGCCAGATTTAGTACTTGCAGACACAGTGCTGGTTCTTGACACTAAACTACCGGTGCATCGGATTGTAGCTCAGACTTATTTTCTTCTCGTGAAAGAGTTGCTCAGCAGTGGGTGAGTAGCATCCACACACTGGTACCCCACGTACAACCCAGACCCATTGTATGCCTATTAATCGCAGTGAAATGCCATATTCTCACGTCTTTCTGGCAGCGTATTTTATTTCTGGTTTCTTCTTGCGGAGTAGACTGTCACCTCGTTTTAGAAACGACAAACAATTGGTACAGTCTACCACACTATAATTCACACCCACTTCCTTCCCGCCCACAAAAACCACTTTGTTCCTTTTTTTCAAAACATGACAAAGGATCCAGTTTCATATCTACCTTACTGACTTCTTGTTATCAGCTTTCTTGAGTGGTCATTCTGCTGTTACTCTGAAGATGAACACATATGGTAATTCCTAGCATTTTATTATGGCCAACATCCAATGTCTCCATTCTTCCAGCTCCACCATTTAAAATGCAGTGAAAATGAGCGGCATATATGTCTGATAAACAATATTACAGCAGTAACTGGCAAAGTGTGGCGAACTCCATCATTCAACTGACGATTACGAACTTAAGCGTTTCATAGCATTCCTTTAGCTGATTTCGTTGCCGTCGTTTTCAGTTAAAATAGAGGAAGAGGAAAAACATCTGGTTTTAAACATATGCTTATAGTGCGATCTGAATGTATGGCTACAGTTGCAGCAGTACACAGCTATTGAGATATCGTGGAGAATGCGAACATTCTCTCATTGCTTTATTACAGGCTAAGGCAGAGATTAGCTGTTATAATTATTTATTTTGTGTTTAATTTACAGCCCTTTTCAAGGATGTTTTGCTCATCGTCAGGCGTTTGTGCATGTTGAGGATTGTTACTTAAGGAGGAGTTATCTTATCTCAGAACTGTTTTGTTCAGTGTTCGCCGCTGGAATGTCTATTGGGGTATTTGAGGGGAAGCGGTGCCAGTGAGTGGCCAGATTTCGACTGCCAGCGGTGCCTTCTGCTGGCGTGGATCTGTGTCTCGTCGTTTGTCGTGATTGAAACCACTGCCTGCGCCTGTTGCGCATAATCTTTCTTCAGTTGTTGTGATGCGATGTCGTGTAATACACTTTTTATAAGTTAGTTGTTCACTTACATTTTTGGCATCCCACGCTTCATCTGCATCTATGGTACATTGGATCAGTTGTTTATGACATTACACTACTTCACTGCTTAATCTGACACTGCTTCGGACGTAATTATTCCACACAGTCGTGGTCCTTGACATTAGCCAGCATACAACAATGTCTTAACAAAAAAGGGGGTTTTCGGGTGGGCGAAAACGTTAACTTTCCAACGATCTATTGCTAATTACACTCGAATTGTTCAGGCATCAAAATTCCATACAAATATCTAGTGAGCTACGGTAATCCAGCTCCAGTCCTGGAAGTTCGTCGCTCTCCCTGGGTTGCCAAATACTTTTCAGACGGCATTTTATATAAAACTGTTTTTTAGACAATACATGTAATGAGACTTTAATGGCACGATTTCGCTAGTTATTGTCTTGTGTTGCGGCTTTAACATGTCGAATACTTGTGACTCAAAGTGAAACATCTATTGACTCAAATAACTAATGGGCAGTATATTTCACAACAATGCAAACGATACTGCAGGAAATTTATTACTTAAATAACTGTAACATATAGAACCTGTGTAATGACTGTTATTTCAGTTGCGTAGAAGATGGTAATTTGCCTAAGCAGTTATCTGTTGAATTAATGTATTTATCATTAGAATTAATTCTGTGTCTGCATGATACTAATGAGAAAGGTGTTTCAGGTATTGGACTGAGCAGATTGATGGGTGTTTCCCTTCTAACCTCAAGGGTTTTTAGTTCCCTTCTCTACTTGTTCTTGATGGAAATGTGAGGTAGTGTAGTAGTGAAGGTGTCCATAGTCACACAGCAGTGTATAGCTTGTGGAGCTTGATGTTAGAGGCAGAGCCTCATAAGAACTGCTTGCCATTAGAAGGGAAGACAACACCACGTTATCTTTAAGTAGTCAACGCTAGATTAAGTGCACCAACACTAATGCCATTTGAAGCCAGTGGTCAGCATGACGCCGCCTCATTCTCTAAGCAAACATATTATTCTGATTTTAGAATGGTCACCGTCATCTATAGTAGGGGGGCAAGGCTGATTTGAGTGCATTTTGTTAGTGGGGTTTGCCTACATTAAGGGGCAAGTTCACACTCAGGGGTAAACCTATTGTTCTCGTTTGCTTGACAGATCCTTAACCTATTTTCTGCTAAGTGGATTATGATCCCCTGGCGATAATCTGTCTTTCTGAGAAACCTCCTCCCACCTGTCCCCCTCCTCGTCCCAACCCTCAGGAAACCTACAAGCCTCCCCCCTCTCCCTCACTGATACAGATACACTTTCAGGCCTCAGTTATTCGAAAAGCCCCCTCACACTGTACGAATTTGGTTGACTGATTAATTAAATTGATAAATTAATTAACCCTCCCCTTCTGGTAAATCCTCCCTTCACCCCCTACTTGGAAATTGGCTGCTCTGTGCTGGAGAGGAAGTATATCATAACAGGAAATTCAGTTATGTAGCAGAGGGTATATTGCTTATTATTAAAAATTCGGTTTGCAGGGGTAGCATCTCTCTTGCTCATCATTCTCTGCAGTTTGGGAAGATGCATGTCTTGTAAAATACATCGAAGAGAATTAATTAAATCGACCGCTTTTTTAAAAAATTCCGATCGCACAAGGAATAGCGTCATGAAACGGTCATCACACGAAATTACACCATCACAGATCACTTAAACATATCTGAAAGACTTTATAGTGTCTCGCCACCCCTGCACACGCTGCCCGGAGTCTGGGTGCACCTGGGACCCCACGAAACCATGTGTCCATCTGTGGCTGCGCCACACACTGGTGTCCAAGAGGTGTCTGCTCGGGCCCTGTGACTCACAGACTGGATGTCGCGATAATGCCCAAAGAAATGCACCAGGTGGTGGTAACCCTTTGATACTTGATATCCGAGAAATTCCTGTCGAACCACATGCTCCATCTATCTTTCTCCTCCTGTAGTGTGCCACTGCCAGGCCTGTGAGCACTGTCGGTCACGGTCGGATCTAAGTGCGAACAAAGCAGTATTTACCCAGTAAACCCCTGCACAATATCGATGCACGCAAGAACTCCTTCCAAAGCAAGTGCCTGACTGAAAATCGATTCATAAATACTGCTGAAGCCAATAAATAATTAATTTTCGGTCACATGATCATGATATAAGGCAGGCACGATAGCTCTCTGCTCCTAGTCGCAGTCAGTCTCTGGAAGAAGAAGAACCGTGAAGCGTCACCAGCAGTCGAGATCCTCATCTGCCTCTCCATAGCAGAAGAAGCGTAAAAGTAAGTACTCATTACATGTCATTGCTACTGTTACTGCATGTAGCAATTCCTCCTCCTCTTCTTATTTGTCAAATTCCCTTGCTTTGTTCAACTCTATGTCATTTTCTCTTCTTCTTCTTCTTCTTCTTTTTTCAGCAGCCTCTGGGTGTTTGAAGCAGCAGCAGCCACCATCAGCTCGGCGGGACTTGCAGCGAACTCTGACCTGTCAGGATCAGCACTGGTAGCAGCACCGTGCAATCCTGTAACACATCTGACCAGCATGTTGGAGCAGAACAACGAGCTGTTATTATCCATCCTATCACTGATTTAGACACCCAGTGAGCCCCGACTTTCAGAAGAACTGTTCTGGGGTCCCTACACCACATGGTGTTGGTCAGTAGAGATCTCTGACATATGCCCCATTTCAGAACATTCCGGTGTTACTGTAAGGACAGAGTGTTGATGTGGTGGATGAGACTGCCGATTCCTCCCAGTGCTCTACTGCTTTTCACTTCAACTTATAATTTAATAGCTAGTGGTTCAAAGTGGTTAAATATTGGTACAGAAGCATCAGTGGACAGTGACCAGAGTGTTGTGTTAGAGATTGAAAATACATCGAGAAGTGTTGAAGTGCAGCTTATGGAACTGGAATGGGATGAACTGTGTCGTGCAGAACATTACATCAACCAACAGATGACTTCCTTGTACTCTCCATCTGCCGACATTTACTGTGCGGGTCTGATGCTTTCTGTAACATCGTTGTAAGGTGGCATGACACTGCTATGGGTAAAAAAAAAAAAAAAGGGGGGGGGGGTCGCTAAACTTTCAACTATCTAATTTCAACTACTTTTCAAGGCCATCGAACCACCCAGTTCCCATATCCGAAATACGTGCACATAGATCATTGTATATAGGAAACGGCTTAGGATTTTTGGTAGGTTAGTGATCAAGACAGGTAAATATTCTCGTACAAAATCTATCTTTGTTAACTTTTACATATACATTTACACACAAAAAACAACTCTTTCCTTATTTTTGTTAGGTGTGGTTTTAATAATGTCCAATTTAATGTTTAACTTATAACTTAAATCCACATCTGAATCATCTGTTTCTTATTTGACAAATACAGAGAAAGTATATTCTCGAATTCTAATACATATCTAATTTTCGTCTTCTAAAATACTCGTTTTATGCCTTTAATTATTAGTTCAGCTCATTCCTGCATTTCACCCCCGGACTTGTGATTTGACATATAAATTTGTTATATATATTTACTCTACAGTTGGAGCTTAACCACGTTAGACAGTCTATTCCAGCTATCTTATCGTTTATCAAAACTAGACATGATTGTCTTAATGGGAATTCCGCGATCGTTCATTAAGTAAAACATGGCGTTTCAGTCTTCGATCGCTATTCTTTATTTTCAATTACCGGTTTCGGGCTAGCTGCCCATCTGCAGATCTGTTAGACAAAGTTAAAAATATAATTAATAAGAGAGATACAGTTAGTGATAGAAATATCTTAGTTTACAAAAAAAAAATTTTGGAACGTATCAAATGCCAACATAACATATATTGCAGTTACAGAGTAACTTGTCCGTACAGAACACTCGGTTCGCTGTCATAAGTAAAGTAAATTTTAATCTGTTAAAACTTTATATCGCAGTTTTTAAGAGTAACCTCATTGGTAACAGTAAAAAGTGCCTTCTACCTATAACAATTGTGCATCTGTTATTATTTCACCGTATATATTAATGGCGAATATTCTTTTTATTAAAACAATTTTTAAAGTAATATCATATGAATAATCTTTTTTGAATGGAGCATGAAACGAAAAAATTTACACTAATTTAAAATTTCTTTATAAAGAAACATAAAATATAATTAAAATGTAGATATTCTTTCGAAAATGTGCGTTTCCTCTTCTTTGTTTTAATTGGTGGTGGAGTGGATTTCCCTACGTCAGAACGTATACAACGCCACGCCGAGTCCTCTTCCGCCACGTCCAATTCACCTCGCCGCCAGTACGCTGAGGGCCGTTCCGCTGTAGGTGGTTCTTACTGGGGCGTGCTGTTGCATTCAAGAGTAAGCCTAAAACAGGTCTTTAAAAATCTCATAATAAATCCTGTGCATGAAATCGCTTTGCTCATTAAGTAGTAGGCCTGGGGTTTTTCTTTGATGAGCGTGTATTTCTATCTCTTCGAGCACGTTGAGATAGAGACTTTTTGGAGCTTTATGTAGCACCTCCATTTGTTAATTTATATTACTCACTATGACTGCAATGTTCCCTGTATCGAATTTCAAAATTCCGCCCTGTTTGTCCTATATAATAACTGTCACATTCAGCACATTTGATCTTATATACTCCGGAATTATTGTGTTTCATTTGTTCTGTCGTTGCTGGTTTATGTCTTAGTCTATGTGCCATTTGCTCTTCATTCTGAAATGCCACTGCGATGTTTTTTGGAAAGCATTTAGCAATTCTTTCCGACACACGCCCTTTGTATGTCAGGGTGACAAACTTCTTCTTAACTTTAAGTTTCTTCTTAACTTTAAAAATCGTTTTTTATAAAAGAATATTCGCCATTAATATATACGGTGAAATAATAACAGATGCACAATTGTTATAGGTAGAAGGCACTTTTTACTGTTACCAATCAGGTTCCTCTTAAAAACTGCGATATAAGGTTTTAACAGATTAAAATTTACTTTACTTATGACAGCGAACCGAGTGTTCTGTACGGTCAAGTTATTCTGTAACTGCAATATATGGTACGTTGGCATTTAATACGTTCCAAAATTTCTTTTTGTAAACTAAGATATTTCTATCACTAACTGTATCTCTTTTATTAATTATATTTTTAACTTTGTCTAACAGATCTGAAGATGGGCAGCTATCCCGAAACCGGTAATTGAAAATAAAGAATAGCGATCGAAGACTGAAACACCATATTTTATCTTATCGTTGTCCAGAATCACATTGCTGTTTCCCAGGTGATCTCCTTCCATTCAGAAGTCGTGGGTTGATATTAAGTAGTTGCACATCTCCATTTTGTTAAAAATTCCGGCAAAGAATTGCGTATGTCCAAATCCAAACGGTAATAGTCGTCTACACTTAGCTACAGGCAGCTCTTCCATCAGAATATCCATTCTAACATCAGATAATTCCACTTTATATGGTATAACCTCAGGATTTTTATATTTACTTGAAATAGATTCAAGTGCTTCCTTGCCGATTTTTTTCCGAATACCTCTTGCTGTCACACTGTCGTTCCCGTGTAGGACAAAAAGCAGCTTCGCCTTGACGCCATGCCTCGTAGTGACGAAATTAGAGAATTTCCTACATGGATAATATTTAAATGAACCACACATGCACAGACAGCGGTATGCAGAAAACAAAGCAAACGCACTTCAACTGTAGAGTATGTGGTTGGAGATGACTGGATGCATTCGACTACAGTGCTATACTACGCCGTCCGACTAGAAAAATATTACATTTGCGTTAGGTGTTGGCAACTGTACAACATTTACAAGCAAGTTTAGAATGCGGATGAGGAAGTGATGTCATAATCGTATAGGTAGAAGTGATATAAAATCGATAAAGTTACGAAAAATGACGGAAAATGAGGGAAAATACGCCGAAATGCGGGGATATTGAGGGAGTACTTGCATGCCTTCCGCTTTCTGCAGGACAATTCTTGTACATGGGAACAAGTATGCGACAGCAAGAGGAATACGGGAAAACATTGACATGGGAGCACTGAGAACAAGGGAAACAGTCATTCTTCGTCGACAGCGATAAGACGGTTGGAATACAATGCCTAACGTGGATGACAGCCAAATGTAGAGTAATAAATTTATATATGTCGGATCACAAGCCCAGATGTGACCCCAACGTTATCGGTAATTTCCTTATAAATTTTTATGAAATGTCCTCAGATAAACAGCGTTGTATTATGGGCTGGGGTAACTGTAGTTTACAGCTACAGAATGGATCGCGTGTTTGACCCTGTGAAGAACTGTTTAGGTGTTTTAATCCCTAACAAACAGTATTTACAATGTGGTTCTCTGTACTCTCCACCAATCACAACCTTGCAGCGTCAGCTAAAAAACATTTGCTGTATGGCAACATTCTACTTCATGGCTATTGAGGTAATCGTGATACATGCAAGTTGACTACTGTCTTTTATGCTTTCCTGGAAAAGAGAGCCATGTGACTCTAAACTTACATGGATCTGCGTTAAAGGACCCATCTATTTCTGTTGTTCTCACAGGGTGTATCTGTTGTGTGGTATAACCTGTGATCGACTACGTTACGCCGTAAAGTCAAGCGCCGGCACGCCAGCCGGAAACGAGAGAGCAGAGAGGGCTGTGAAGAAGACGTCAGGCAGTTGCAAGTTGATCGACCCCTCTCCAGGACGATAACGCGACGGCAGCGGCCTCTATGCAAAGAGCACGTAAGCGCCGTACCGAGTGATCGCGGTACAGTTCTACCACAGCATCAAGATTAGGCACTTGAAGACCAGCGACTTAGGAATTGTATATACTGAAGAACATGGTTTATATTGTCTGTCGCCCTTTGCTTGCGACACATCTGTCTAAAACAAAGCTAAGTATTGTCATGTACTCTTTGTAATAAAACTGATTAATGCGATTTGCTTGAATTGTTGTCTAGCAAACCGAGATGTGTATGACTTAGAGCGTTAATAGCAAACCTCTCCAAACCACAGTCATCAGAAGAAAAATGTTCAAAGGTTTGTGAATTCTTAAAGGACCAAACTGCTGAGGTCATCAGTCCCTAGCCTTTCACACTACTTAAACTAACGTAACCTAACTTATGCTAAGAACAACACTCACACCCATGCCCGAAAGAGGACTCGAACCTCCGGCAGGAGGGGCCGCGCAATCCGTGACATGGCACCTCAAAGCACACGGCCACTTTGCGCGGCAGTCGTCAGGAGACTTACAACTCATGTGTGATGAAACATGTCCATTGATAGAAGACTTGTTTCGGTACCCTCCTCCAGGTGAATGAAGATGTATGCAAAGTAGCCCATTTCTCTGCCACATTTTGGACATAAATCGAGCCTTCAGTTTCATATAGGTACGCCACGACTGTTACTATACTTTTCAAGTTCGTCCTATCCTAAATGCATGCAAGTGGATCATCGGGGATAGGGCAAGTGTTAGGGTTTTTTAGTAGGCTGGTGTACAAGAAGCGCAGATATTCTCGTAAAAAATCAAACAGCACACGAGTATGTCAGCAACATGATGATATGCATATGGAAAACTGTGGAAAAAATGTGGAAGATGACATCAAATCTATAAAATTCGAGGAAAACCTGGTATAATCACGAAAAATTGATGTGAGATACGTAAAAAGAGAGGCAAGTACCATGAAATATGTGAAATCGCGAAAACCTAGTAAAATTACGGAAACTGACTGAGAATACATAAAATTAGAGACAAATACCATCAAAAAAGAACTGAGCAAAATAAATAAAATTGCGTGTTCTGAAGGAGGAGAGTAGACTGATGCAACATATACACACCTAACAGTGCAGAGAAGAGGCATTGTAGAGAAGTGATGTCAAGGCGAAACGGCAATATTACACTCCTGGAAATGGAAAAAAGAACACATTGACACCGGTGTGTCAGACCCACCATACTTGCTCCGGACACTGCGAGAGGGCTGTACAAGCAATGATCACACGCACGGCACAGCGGACACACCAGGAACCGCGGTGTTGGCCGTCGAATGGCGCTAGCTGCGCAGCATTTGTGCACCGCCGCCGTCAGTGTCAGCCAGTTTGCCGTGGCATACGGAGCTCCATCGCAGTCTTTAACACTGGTAGCATGCCGCGACAGCGTGGACGTGAACCGTATGTGCAGTTGACGGACTTTGAGCGAGGGCGTATAGTGGGCATGCGGGAGGCCGGGTGGACGTACCGCCGAATTGCTCAACACGTGGGGCGTGAGGTCTCCACAGTACATCGATGTTGTCGCCAGTGGTCGGCGGAAGGTGCACGTGCCCGTCGACCTGGGACCGGACCGCAGCGACGCACGGATGCACGCCAAGACCGTAGGATCCTACGCAGTGCCGTAGGGGACCGCACCGCCACTTCCCAGCAAATTAGGGACACTGTTGCTCCTGGGGTATCGGCGAGGACCATTCGCAACCGTCTCCATGAAGCTGGGCTACGGTCCCGCACACCGTTAGGCCGTCTTCCGCTCACGCCCCAACATCGTGCAGCCCGCCTCCAGTGGTGTCGCGACAGGCGTGAATGGAGGGACGAATGGAGACGTGTCGTCTTCAGCGATGAGAGTCGCTTCTGCCTTGGTGCCAATGATGGTCGTATGCGTGTTTGGCGCCGTGCAGGTGAGCGCCACAATCAGGACTGCATACGACCGAGGCACACAGGGCCAACACCCGGCATCATGGTGTGGGGAGCGATCTCCTACACTGGCCGTACACCACTGGTGATCGTCGAGGGGACACTGAATAGTGCACGGTACATCCAAACCGTCATCAAACCCATCGTTCTACCATTCCTAGACCGGCAAGGGAACTTGCTGTTCCAACAGGACAATGCACGTCCGCATGTATCCCGTGCCACCCAACGTGCTCTAGAAGGTGTTAGTCAACTACCCTGGCCAGCAAGATCTCCGGATCTGTCCCCCATTGAGCATGTTTGGGACTGGATGAAGCGTCGTCTCACGCGGTCTGCACGTCCAGCACGAACGCTGGTCCAACTGAGGCGCCAGGTGGAAATGGCATGGCAAGCCGTTCCACAGGACTACATCCAGCATCTCTACGATCGTCTCCATGGGAGAATAGCAGCCTGCATTGCTGCGAAATGTGGATATACACTGTACTAGTGCCGACATTGTGCATGCTCTGTTGCCTGTGTCTATGTGCCTGTGGTTCTGTCAGTGTGATCATGTGATGTATCTGACCCCAGGAATGTGTCAATAAAGTTTCCCCTTCCTGGGACAATGAATTCACGATGTTCTTATTTCAATTTCCAGGAGTGTATTTCGCACATGAGCAACATCGGACCATGACTTCTGCACGCAAGAGAAAGGTTACCAGGAATGGTGGTAAACTGCAGTAAGACTGTTACATCTTCTCAGGCTACTGATCGTAGTGTTTATTTCCTTGTAAGATGTCACTGTTCCTTTGTATGCATTTTCGGCTGTCGATGATAATTTTATAGGGCTATTGTGAACATATCACAAATTCAAATGGTTCAAATGGCTCTGAACACTATAGGACTTAACATCTGAGGTCATCAGTCACCTAGAACTTAGAACTACTTAAACCTAACTAACCTAAGGACATCACACACATCCATGCTGAAGGCAGGATTCGAACCTGCGACCGTAGCAGTCGCGCGGTTCCGGACTGAAGCGCCTAGAACCGCTCGTCCACCACGGCCGGCTATATCACAAATTCCGAACCGTAATCGGGCATGAACTTCGTAAACAGCAGGTATCTTGCACCTCTGGAAACCTATGTAGTGTTTATGTTACAAAGAATAGATGTTTTCTTTGGTGTGCAAGGTAGAAGTTTTATCACTTTACAGTTTGTCACCATAGTTTATCATTGAGAAACTTGGATGGAGAATGTACATCATGCGCTGAGGATATAGTTCTTACAGAGGAATATTAACAGCGTTGCATTCCGCACGACTGACGGGTCGGAAGCTGCACTGCCCTTGCATTAATGTTTTAGGTGCAGAAACGTGTAGGCTTAAGAATGCATGATTTTATGTTCTCTCATAGCAATACCTTCTTGTTACTCATCCCAAACACTAGAACAATACTTCTGAATTGATAGCGCAGTTGTTTTACGTAAAATGCTCCAAATTAAATCCGTCTGGAGCTCCATAATACATGAACCACAAGTTTCTTCTTCATAGCCGTCTATTATATCACCACAACGCTCTCATATCTACTATGCACTGATAAGGGGTGCTAGCCTCCTCGACATGTGCGCATCTGGAGGGAACTTGTGCACTTGGATGGGTGCAGTGAGTAAGATTGGTGTGGAACAGTGTCCGCTGAGTGGCAGTTACGAACTCGGCTCACTCTGTTCCTTCACGAGACGTGGAATGAAGCAGTCCAGTTCTGGCCAGCTGCAAATTAAATCGGCGATTATCCTAAGAATGCGAGAATGCTCTGTGACTCCAATAGTTATAGGTAAAGATCGTTAATTATGCCCTATGATCAAGGTACTAGAAATATGTAGATCACTGTCTTGTATACTTTGGTGTTTGTGTATATGTGTGTGTGAGAGTGAGTGTGATATTCGCAAAGTAGTGGAGAGGTGGTTTAGCACATTATGAGCTCCTTACACAAATAGCATTCAGGTCTGGAAAGAAAACCAATGTGCACACGTTATGTCTGCTGGGGAGCCTCATGTGAGATGTGGAAGCAGCCTTAAATGTGGCTACAGAGTGTGCAGGGTACAGTCATCTGCGTGTTGTGGCTCACGTCGGCACCAACAACGTCTGTCACATGGATTCTAAGGCAATTCTCAGTTCGTACGGGCGGCTGGCAGAGGTAGTGAAGATTGCTGGCCTTGTGAGTGGGGTGACAGCAGAGCTCACAATTTGCTGCAGTGTTCCCTGACTTGCACGGAGTCCTTTGGTTTGGGGCCAAGGGGACGGTATCAGCCAAATGCTTCATCGACTCCGTGACAGTCTTGGCTACAGATTCCTAGACCTGAGTTATCGAGAGTAGTGGAACAACAGGGGTGTTAGAGCTTTTTGTTAGTGCGGGTTACCTACATCACAGGCAGGTATGCACTCAGGGGCAAATCTATTGTTCTCCTTTGATTGACAGGTACTTAACTTACTGTTCTGCTAAAAGGATCCTTCCTTTTGATTGACAGGTCCTTAACACTTAGGCGTCGACGCCCGTAAAAATATGGGCGTGCACGGCCTGCCCGAAAGTCCGGCGCCCGTAATTTTATGGGCGCGTGTTCTTGTTATTCCCCATCCTTCCTTTGTGTCTTCTTACAGCTCCCGCATGTCTGGGAGGCGCTGCATGGACTATAGTTCGAGTATTGGTCACTAGATGGTGTGGGCATGCTGTGGAAGGGTGTGCTTCCCTTTTTATTTGTCGGGTTTTGTGAGCAGCGATTTTTTCCCGCACGGTCTCAGTAGTGTCGACATGGCGAAGCATGGCTTGACGGATGAAGAAATTGCTCGCGAGTTATATCGTGACTTAGAAGAAAGTGACGTTGATTTGTCAGAGGAAGATATTGTAGATGACTCTGATGATGATGTGGACTATGTTCAAGAAGACGTTTCTGGCAGTTCAGGTAAAGAATTCTGACAACAAAACATGTATAATTTTTGTTCAGATTTTTACTGGAAAAACTCTCAGTACGTAATTATGATTTTATTTGCAAATACTACTCTTCTGATAGATTCAGAAGAAGAGAGCTGGTGTCCAAGCACTTCAGCAGCAAGTAATCCCATCGATATTGTGCCTGAAGAACGAGCGAGACTGACGGCGAGGGGGAAGCCGCGACCTGCGTGCCGCACCGATTCTGATGAAGGTTGGACGACTACTGATCGTGCACCAGATATCGATCTATTCTCAGGACAATCCGGGATATGCAATGTTGTCAGTTTAGACCAGAACAGTGTACCTCTAGAATTTTTTTGATATTTCCTGACCGACAGTATGATGAAATATATAAAGGAACAAACTAATCTGTATGCTAAACAATGCATCAGGAAATTACGAAGCACAAATTCCCTGTCACCCACTTGCTCATTATCAAAGTGGAAAGGAGTTACACTTATGGAAATAAGGAAGTTTCTGGCAATTGTAGTCCATATGTGTGTAAGTGTGAGGCCATGTATACGAGAGCACTGGTCCGAGAACCCTGTTGTGTCGTGTAATTTCTGTCCAAACATCTTAAGCCGTGACAGATTTCTTTCTGTTTTGAGAAACTTCCACATTAGTGATAATTCCGTAGCTAAGAGAAAAGGAGAAAGTGGTTATGACCTACTGCACAAGGTGAGACCCCTCCTAGATAATATGTGTTCTAGTTTCCAGCGTGCGTATACACCATCTCAAAAAATTACAATGGATGAAGGCATGTGTAAATTTCGAGGTCGTGTGTATTTCAAACAGTACATGCCACAAAAACCAAATAAATACGGTAGGAAACTGTACATGTTATCCGAATCTGACACAGGTTACATCTGGAATTTCTCTGTTTACGCGGGTGAAAGGTCTGACACAGTGACTCTGGTAAAGACATTGCTTGCAAATCTGTCAGGAAAAGGCTACACTTTGTTTACGGACAGATTCTACACAAGTCCAATACTTGCTTCAGAACTGGAAGCTGCAAAAACTGCTCTTGTGGGAACAACAAGAAAATCTCGGCAGGGATTGCCTCGTGCTATAAAAGATCGGAACCTTCAGCGAGATGAACTTATTTTCAGGTGTAAAGGAAATATGTTAGCACTGTGTTGGAAGGACAAAAGAAATGTGCATATGATAAGTACAAGGCACACTGCTGAGATGGTCACTTTCACTAATCATAGAGGAAGAGAGAAGTCAAAGCCAGCCTGTGTAGTGGACTACAATAAAAACAAGTTTGGTGTTGACTTATCAGATAAGCGATTGTCATACGGCGCATTTGAACATCGAACTGTGAAGTGGTGGAGAAAGTTGGCATTCCATGTTATACTAATGGCGATTGTAAATTCCTGCATATCATACAATAAGGTTACTGGAAAAGGCCTCACAACATCTCAATTCATGACAGTTATCTGTGCAGATCTTGCACAAAGCAAAGATCTTGAACCCTGACCTGGTCCATCTGGACTCTCAAGACTATCAACTGGAAATCATTTCTTGGTAAAAGATTGAGACAGAAGTAGGTAAGAAACAGAAACAAAAACAGTGTGTAGTGTGTTCTCTGAGAGGAAAAAAACTCACTGGAAAAGTGTGGCGAAAAGACACAAGCTACCAGTGTAGTGAATGTAAAGTAGTATTGTGCAAAATGACGTGCTTCAAAATTTACCACACAAAGAGCAAAATCTCATCCTAAAATAGTTACAGGAGGTTACTGTAGACATACTGTATCCATCATAATTACAATTTTTGTGTAAAATAAAAAAAATTCCTTCTAGAAAATACAGTGAATATACCTTTCACCAATTTTTTGTTTTTTCAAAAACAATGTTATAATAATAACGCTTGTCAAAAGTATGTATTGATTCAAGCGAAGGTATTATATACGGTTTTAAACAAGAAAGTCTAGGTTTTCAATAAGAGCAATTTTATTGCTATAACTGAAACCTTTCATGAGTTGTAGTAGTTTAAAATACGTTAAAATCAGCCAGTCTTTATGGTAGAAACCCGCACGCAATGGCTCAGGACCCAAAGTGTTAACCTATTGTTCCCAGAACCCCTCCCACTCCCCTTCCCACTCAGGAAACCTCCAACCCACCCTCTCCCCTTGCTGCTACAGGTACACTTTCAGGCCTGAGTTATTGGAATAGCCCCTCTCACTCTTATCAATTTGATTGACTACTTAACTAAACTGATCAATTAATTAACCTCTCCTCCTCTCGTAAACCCCCACCCCTCTCACACTCCCACCCAGAAATTGGCAGGAAAAAGACTCAGTTGATCGGTCATTTGGAGGGAATTTGATTGTAGTGTGTGGAACATTGTTTAAACACCTTAGACAATGTATACAATATTATTTAATTATTTATGGCAATGTATGGAATATAGCTTATTTGTTTAGTTAAAGGATTTGTCTGGAAATCGAGTGTATGGAATATTGTTTAAGCAATTTAGCCAATGTGTGGAATATTGTTTATTTAAACAATTTAGGGAATTCAAGGCAGTGTATGGAATAAATGGAAATTGGTGCCTCATTGGTGGAGAGGAAGGATCTCATAACAGAAAATTCAAGAGTATATTGCTTATTTATAAAAAAATCAGTTTGTGGGGGTTGGATTTCTCTTGCTCATCATTCTCTGCTGTTTGGAAACATGTAGGTCTTGTAAGAAGTAATTACATGGGGCAAACATGTTGCATAACCTAATGTTCGACACTGTACTCCGGGTGTCTTAACCTAATGTTCGGTCCTTTGTCAGCACTTAACCTATTGTTCTGTAAAGTGGTTTTCCACGTTATCGTACCGCCTTTGACACTAAATGAAGTTATTAATGTCCTCCCACCACTTTCTGGTACACTTTTCCAATTTCACATGCCATTTCTGTCGCATTCTTCTTTGTCACCCATACGCTTAAAATATTGTACTGCTTTTTACATAAATTATGAAAATTAACGGAGTGTTCTGCACTTAACCTGCTATTATACAACATGTCACCCACTCATACACACCCTCCCCTTAACTATTGTACTGATAAACCCACATTGATATAAAAACTTTTTGCAAATTAATTAAATCGATATTCTTCACATGTATGGGGAGACTTTTTCCAATTCACAGCATCCTACGGGTTGGTGAAATCGATGGAATATAGTTTAAACGAAAGATCGCTAATAAAAAACACATCCCGCCACCCAACGCACAACGCTGATGCCGCCAACTCCGCACGTGCCTCTGGGAGTCAGGGTGCACCAGCGGCTCCCTAAGTGATGCCGTCGCCGTCATCTGCCAAGCCATACATTGATGTCCATTTGGGTCCCACAAGCATGAGGCGGCGGCATCCCTTGCATACTTGGCACCTGAGACATTCCCGTCGAAATACGTGTTCATCTAGGCACTGTTTCTGGCACGATGACGCATAGCTGCGGTGCAGATGTAGCACTGTGAAATGTTTGCACAGCAGCTAAAAGCTTCTCAGTGTTACACAGACGTCACAGAACTATGTAAATAACAGCCAAGTCCCCCCTCTGGATGGCTCAAATGGCTCTAAGCACTATGGCACTTAACATCTGACGTCATCAGTCCCCTAGACTTAGAACTACTTAAATCTAACTAACCTAAGGACATCAGACACATCCATGCCCGAGGCAGGATTCGAACCTGCGACCGTAGCAGCCGCGTGGTTCCGGACTGAAGCGCCTAGAACCACTCGGCCGCAACGGCCGGCCCTCTGGATGCGCTATAGAAATTTGTTGCAATGCTTCCCAGAATAACACAGCCTGCATTGTTCCTAGCGATCATAACGGAACATGCGAGCTACGTCTAGCCGTGCTCGCATGCTTACCTGCACAGTGTGGCTGATGCATCGCCACGAAATTTTCCTGCTGCTGTCAACATACGTCTCAGAAATGTTAAACGTTTTCGCCACTAAAAGCCGTCATCATGACTATGCACGCTCCCGAAAACACCGTTAACCATAAAATAATGTTTGTTGTTGGAAAGAGAGCACTGTCTAAGCACAGATGGGGGGGGGGGGGGGGGGGTGGAGCTCAGAACAATTCTTCAGAATTCGAAGCACGATCTTACAGAAGAGAAAAATGGCGGGAATTTTCGGTATCCTACAGCTACTGGTCTGGAGATGTCCTAATGCCGCCGGCCGCGGTGGTCTCGCGGTTCTAGGCGCGCAGTCAGGAATCGTGCGACTGCTACGGTCGCAGGTTCGAATCCTGCCTCGGGCATGGATGTGTGTGATGTCCTTAGGTTAGTTAGGTTGAAGTAGTTCTAAGTTCTAGGGGACTGATGACCACAGCAGTTGAGTCCCATAGTGCTCAGAGCCATTTGAACCATTTTTTCCTAATGCCACAGTGGTGGATGAGTGACAGCATCCGTCAATATATCACCGCATACCGTGCCAATGTAGTAAACATACAATTCGTATCCTGTAGCACACAAAATCGCCCCTCTCACATCATTCGTATAGCTATCGAACGCCAGACACTAGTACATATACCGCGAAGGCGGACAGTATGAGCAAATGCACCGTAGGTATGTTCCTTCCTAAACGAGATATTTCCCATGAGGTCAGGCGGTCATCCACTGGCGACTCGTTACCAGAGTGCCCTCAGTGGACCGAAATCCCTCTCAGCACTGTTGTATAAACGCTGGGTCGGTTCCCCTTGGCACAATGACGTTACTATTTCTGGTCCCATCCTGTTTCTTTGCTTGTACACCCATCTCCAGACTCTGGGATTACAAGAACATATGTAATTAATTTCACATGGTTTGTCAGAGTACCATACCATATTCGTGATACTTCTCGATATCAAGCACATAGCAATATCGCTTGCATAGCAGTACCACTGGCGCAACATAATTCCAAAGATATAAACTGGAAATTATTTCTCTAGACACCCGAAACTTTAGCGAGCTGGAGCGTGCTGTAAACCATTGAGTAATTAGAAACTTATCCCGTCTGCGAAGACAGCTCCTGCAGTTAATAGGAAACGTGAATCATTCCCGCCACAGTCCACCAACGGCGCGCCACGCAACCCTAGACAGAATCATCCTAGGAAATCAGTAACAAACATATTTGATTTCCATACTTACAATTAAATGTTATGATAGCGGTCTCAACTGGACGACATTCAACAATGAGTGAAGTATCAGAAATACACCCTGCTGACGGCTGTGGCTCTGGAAATAGAAATATCTGTACCATTCTTATGACCTGACATTCTCTTCCCCTCGCTATCACAGTATTCTACATCAAATCCATACCTTCCTTACGACTGGACGTAGTCATTTCCTTTGCACATGTCAGAACACAAACACATAGTTCATAAGCCTGATGCTCAAGGTGAACCTATCACGCATCCCCTACTACAAAGTATAATACTTCGCTAATAAATGATTTCAGACAATACGAAATAATACTGAGAGAAAATCAGCGATGGGTGGACATGCCTCATAAGTTTTTCTCGCGAGTGCTACCACTGTGTCTTAGATTGTTGGTTGGGTTGTTTTGGGGGAGGAGACCAGACAGCGAGGTCATCGGTCTCATCGGATTAGGCAAGGATGGGGAAGGAAATCGGCCGTGCCTTTTCAAAGGAACCCGGCATTTGCTGGAGCGATTTAGGGAAATCACGGAAAACCTAGCTCAGGATGGCCAGATGTGGTATTGAACCGTCGTCCTCCTGAATGCGAGTCCAGTGTGTTAGCCACTGCACCACCTCGCTCGGTGTGTCTTAGGAAGAGAGGCGTAATCGTCTTACAAACCACACGATCCAGATGTGAAGAAAAACCGATCGCAACAACTACTGTATGTTACTGTCACAAGAGGTCTTGGTTCTACAGGTGCACACAAGTATCCATGTTAAAAGCTATATTGGCTTTATAAATCGAGGTATGGCATTGCCTCCGAATGACGTGTTTTTTCCAGACAAATACCGTGACACTTAATATAGTTGGTGGTCGTAGGACTGTATATTATCAGACCAGCAGTGTGGTTACACGTCACCAACAGTGCGCCCTCATAATAAAATTACCGAATTTGGAAGTGATTCGGCTAAGGAGCGTGGTATGAAACTGGTATTTGCAACTCCCTCATGCCGCCACTAGATATTTCTCCAGTATTTGTAATGCATTCTGTCTCGATGCCTTGTCAGAGGTTCTGCTATATATCCACTGAGTTATAGGCGATGGTTGATTGAGAACGATCACAAACAATAGTAGATGGTGTGCTGATTGATGTAGTAAGAAATGTACACTAGCTTTTCAGATCTCTAGTGCTACACTTTCAGTAGAAATGATGTCTCTGATTTGGAATCAAGTCTTTCCATTCAACCACAACCTGCGTTGTATCTGATGGAGAAGACCTTTAATAATTACAGCCACAAGTGAATCATATTTCTAGCCTCTCATATCTCAAAACGAGGCACCTTTCTCGAACCTATCTGCTACAGTAAAATTCCAATGTGGTTTTTGGTAGTCCCTAATCGTCTTGCAACTGCCCCTCAGACTCTGTGCTACCATCCCTGCAGCTTTGCTCATGTGGTCATTCCAGTGTAAGTCAGGATTGAGTAGGAGTCGGAGAAAGCTATATCCACCACTTTCTGCAACCCCTGTAGGAACAGGCGAAGCTGAGTTACCACGACAGGACTGTGTCCGCCAACTCTGCCTGACATGTAAGGTCTGTGCCAAATGAAGACTACTCCTGCAACACGAGGTAGTATAAAAGACAGTATGGGAACTGGGTTTTGCTTCTCCAAACTACAAACAGGTACTAATGATACGCATCCCTCAGCGTCAATTCAAGTCTGTCACCGCAACTTTCTGTCATCGTTACTCTGTACAGTCCAACAGAGAAAAATTACGAATTATAAAAGCTTCACTACCGTCATCTGATAGAGAACACTATAAGATTTTTACCACATTTCTCTCCTCCCATATATCGAAAACAAATACTCCATGCATGCCGGCGACTTGAATTGATGCTGAGGGATGCGTATCATTAGTACCTGTTTGTAGTTTGGAGAAGCAAAACCCAGTTCCCATACTGTCTTTTATACTACCTCGTGTTGCAGGAGTAGTCTTCATTTGGCACAGACCTTACATGTCAGGCAGAGTTGGCGGACACAGTCCTGTCGTGGTAACTCAGCTTCGCCTGTTCCTACAGGGGTTGCAGAAAGTGGTGGATATAGCTTTCTCCGACTCCTACTCAATCCTGACTTACATTGGAATGACCACATGAGCAAAGCAGATAGGTTCGAGAAAGGTGCCTCGTTTTGAGATATGAGAGGCTAGAAATATGATTCACTTGTGGCTGTAATTATTAAAGGTCTTCTCCATCAGATACAACGCAGGATGTGGTTGAATGGAAAGACTTGATTCCAAATCAGAGACATCATTTCTACCGAAAGTGTAGCACTAGAGATCTGAAAAGCTAGTGTACATTTCTTACTACATCAATCAGCACACCATCTACTATTGTTTGTGATCGTTCTCAATCAACCATCGCCTATAACTCAGTGGATATATAGCAGAACCTCTGACAAGGCATCGAGACAGAATGCATTACAAATACTGGAGAAATATCTAGTGGCGGCATGAGGGAGTTGCAAATACCAGTTTCATACCACGCTCCTTAGCCGAATCACTTCCAAATTCGGTAATTTTATTATGAGGGCGCACTGTTGGTGACGTGTAACCACACTGCTGGTCTGATAATATACAGTCCTACGACCACCAACTATATTAAGTGTCACGGTATTTGTCTGGAAAAAACACGTCATTCGGAGGCAATGCCATACCTCGATTTATAAAGCCAATATAGCTTTTAACATGGATACTTGTGTGCACCTGTAGAACCAAGACCTCTTGTGACAGTAACATACAGTAGTTGTTGCGATCGGTTTTTCTTCACATCTGGATCGTGTGGTTTGTAAGACGATTACGCCTCTCTTCCTAAGACACACCGAGCGAGGTGGTGCAGTGGCTAACACACTGGACTCGCATTCAGGAGGACGACGGTTCAATGCCACATCTGGCCATCCTGAGTTAGGTTTTCCATGATTTCCATAAATCGCTCCAGCAAATGCCGGGTTCCTTTGAAAAGGCACGGCCGATTTCCTTCCCCATCCTTGTCTAATCCGATGAGACCGATGACCTCGCTGTCTGGTCTCCTCCCCCAAAACAACCCAACCAACAATCTAAGACACAGTGGTAGCACTCGCGAGAAAAACTTATGAGGCATGTCCACCCATCGCTGATTTTCTCTCAGTATTATTTCGTATTGTCTGAAATCATTTATTAGCGAAGTATTATACTTTGTAGTAGGGGATGCGTGATAGGTTCACCTTGAGCATCAGGCTTATGAAGTATGTGTTTGTGTTCTGACATGTGCAAAGGAAATGACTATGTCCAGTCGTAAGGAAGGTATGGATTTGATGTAGAATACTGTGATAGCGAGGGGAAGAGAATGTCAGGTCATAAGAATGGTACAGATATTTCTATTTCCAGAGCCACAGCCGTCAGCAGGGTGTATTTCTGATACTTCACTCATTGTTGAATGTCGTCCAGTTGAGACAGCTATCATAACATTTAATTGTAAGTATAGAAATCAAATATGTTTGTTACTGATTTCCTAGGATGATTCTGTCTAGGGTTGCGTGGCGCGCCGTTGGTGGCCTGTGGCGGGAATGATTCACGTTTCCTATTAACTGCAGGAGCTGTCTGAATGAAGAGGCCCGTTGGGGTGTAGGAGTGTAGCTGACTTAACCTTGTCGTCCTCTAGACGACCGGATAGCGAACTAATGCTTAGTATGTGTTCGACAGCTTTTGCAATAGCGTGTAAATTTGAGAAGATTCAAGATGGACGAGTGTTGCACTGGACCATTATTCCCTCCCATGGAAATTGTCCGGTTGACTGCTTCTGCACATTTCGCGCCTTTATTTAGTTGAGGGAACATCGATTGTGGTGTGTGCATCTAGCAGGTGAAAGACAGGCGGAAGACACCTTTGCTGGTTCTATAGACATGAGAAACACCTTAGTTGACTTTATAAATTATAGGGATGACTTGGAATCTTTTATATCACTAAGATAGGTATTCGCGAGAGGAAATATCAGTGTCTTCTATTTTTTCGAGTTTTCATGTCAACGTCTTCGCAGACGGGATAAGTTTCTAATTACTCAATGGTTTACAGCACGCTCCAGCTCGCTAAAGTTTCGGGTGTCTAGAGAAATAATTTCCAGTTTATATCTTTGGAATTATGTTGCGCCAGTGGTACTGCTATGCAAGCGATATTGCTATGTGCTTGATATCGAGAAGTATCACGAATATGGTATGGTACTCTGACAAACCATGTGAAATTAATTACATATGTTCTTGTAATCCCAGAGTCTGGAGATGGGTGTACAAGCAAAGAAACAGGATGGGACCAGAAATAGTAACGTCATTGTGCTGAGGGGAACCGATCAAGCCTTTATAAAACAAGTCTGAGAGGGAATTCGATCGATTGAGGGCGTTCTGATCCCACTTTGGGAGTGGATGAGCGCCCAACTTCATTGGAAATATCTAGCATAGGGAGGAGTATACCTATGGCGCATGTGCTTATGCTGTCTGTCTTTGCGGTAAATGTACTAGTGTCTGCCGGTCGATAACTATACGAATGATGTAAAAGAGGCGATTTTGTATGGCGCAGGATACGAATTGTGTGTTTACTGTACCGACATGGCATGCGGTGATTTGGGAGATCGGTTGGAGATCGGTTTTATGCTGTAATATTCAAGCTCCCGTCCTTAGTGGCAGAGCAGTGTAATTGAGTAAGAGTTTTTCCGTATTTGACGATCTGTTGGCCACTTTGCAGTGTTTAATTGTCTTTGCAGTAAGATGATCTGTACAAAATAGTTTTTGCCACTGAAAGTCTCATCTACAGAAAGAAAAAGAAAGGCTCCCACACTGGCGGTGTCAGTAATTTGGCGGGTAAATTCAATAAGAGCCAATCATTATGCTCCATTCCACAAACTGATCCGAACAAGATGGACGCAAGATATCTACGGAAAGTTCTGAGAAAGCAAGACTTCAAAGACAAGTTCAAGCAGACCATCCATCTCTGGTGAGAATGCTTTCACTCATCCGCCACTGTGGCATTAGGACATCTCCAGAGCAGTAGCTATAGGATAAGAAAAATACCCATCATGTTTCTCTTCTATAAGACGGCGCTTCGAATTCTGTTTGCATAATTGTTTTGATTTCCCCCCTTCTGTACTTATACAGTGCTCTCTTGACAAACAACAAGAATGCTTTTATGATTAACGGTGTTTTCATGAGCATGCACAGATATGATGAAGGCTTTTAGCAATGAGAACGTTTCACGTTTCTGAGAAGTGTGTTGACCACAGTACGAACATTTTGCGGCAATGCATCAGCCACACTGGGCAGGTAAGCATGCGAGCATGGCTAGACACAGCTCACATGTCCCTTTAGGATCGCTAGGAACAATGCAGGCTGTGTTATTCTGGGAAGCATTGCAACAGATTTCTTTAGCGTGTCCAGAGGGGGGACTTGGCTGCTACTTTCATAGATATGTGACGTCAGTATAACACTGAGAACCTTTTAGCTCCTATGCAAACATTTCACAGTGCTGGATCTGCAGAGCAGCTATGCTCATCACGCCAGCAATGGTGCCTAGGTGAACACATATTTCGACAGGAATGTCTCAGGTGCCAAGTATGCAAGGGATGCCGCCGCCTCACGCTTGAGAGACATAAACGGACACCTGTGCGTGGGTTGGCAGCTGACGGCAGCATCGACACTTCGCAGGGGCCTCTGGTGCACGCTGACTCCTGGGGGCGCGTGCGGAGTTGGCAGCGTCAGTGTCAGGCGCTGGGTTGCGGGATGTGTTTTTTACTAGCGATCTTTTGTTTAAACTATATTCCATTGACTTCACCAACCAATAGCATGGTGTGAATTTAAAAAAAAACTACCCCATACATGTGAAGAATATCGATTTAATTAATTCGTTTAAATTTTTTATGTCAATGTAGTGTTAGTGGTACAATAGTTAAGAGGAGGGTGTGTTTGAGTGGATGACTTGGAGCAGAACAGCAGGTTAAGTGCAGAAAACTATGTTAATTTGCATAATTTTTATGTAAAATGTAGTACAATAGTTTAAAGGGGTGGGTGACAAAGAAGAATGTTCCAGAAATGGCGTTCAAAGCTTTTGAAATTCGAAAAGTGTACCACAAAATGGTGGGAGGACATAACTAATTACTTAATTTGGTATCAAAGTCGGTACGGTGACATTGAAAACCACTTCACAGAACAATAGGTTAAGTGCTGACAAACTGCTGAACGTTGCGTTAAGACACCCAGAGTACAGTGCCGAACATTAGGTTATGCAACATGTTTGCCCCATGTAATTACTTCTTACAAGACCCACATGTTTCCAAACAGCAGAGAGTGATGAGCAGGAGAAATCGCTCCATCCAAACTGAATTTTTTGTAAATAACCAATATATCCTTTAATTTCCTGTTATGAGTACCTTCCTCTGAACCTAAGAGCCACAAATTTCCACATATTCCATACACTGCCTTGAATTCCCTAAATTTTTTTAATAAACAATATTCCACATATTGGCTAAATTGTTTAAACAACATTCCATACACAGCAATCGATTTACAGACAAATTCTTTAACTAAATAAATAAACTATATTCCATATATGCCATAAATAACTAAACAATATTCTAAACATTGACTAAAGTGTTTAAACAATATTCCACACAATACAACCGAATTCCCTCCAAATGAACGATCAACTGAGTCTTTTTCCTGCCAATTTCTGGGAGGTAGGGTGAGAGGGGAGGGGGTTTACCAGAGGGAGAGAAGTTACTTAATTGATCAATTTAATTAAGTAGTGAATCAAAGTGATAAGAATGAGATAGGCTATTCCAATAACTCAGACCTAAAAGTGTACCTGTAGCAGCAAGGGGAGGGGGTGGGTTGGAGGTTTCCTGAGGGGGGCAGAGGAATGGGAGGGAGTGGGAGAACAATATGTTAAGGACCTGTCAATCAAAATGAAGGATCCTTTTAGCAGAGCAATAGGTTAAGCACCTGTCAATCAAAGGAGAACTATAGGTTAAATACCTGTCAATCAAAGGAGAACAATAGGTTTTCCCCTGAATGCATACCTGCCCCTGATGTAGACAACCCGCACTAACAAAATGGGCTGACACCCTGTTGTTCAACTACTATCGTGTGGGGATTTGTAGGGTTCTCCTTGAAATAACAGGGGTGCAGTACACAAAGGAAGCACCTACTTAGGTAGGAGAGTACTTACAGGGTGCACATGTTTTTTTTTAGGCTAGGCAGTAGTTTGAGGTGCTCCGATGAACACTCACCAGTCGATTTGCGGCAAGGGAAGTCATACGGCGTTCAGAATAAAGGCACTTCGATTGTTATAATTTTATCAGTAATCTGTCGAAGTATTCGAAATAAAGTTCCTGAATTTACTTCCCTCCGCCGGCCGAAGTCGCCGAGCGGTTCTAGGCGCTACAGTCTGGAACCGCGCGACCGCTACGGTCGCAGGTTCGAATCCTACCTCGGGCATGGATGTGTGTGATGTCCTTAGGTTAGTTAGGTTTACTTAGTTCTAAGTTCTAGGGGACTCATGACCTCAGCAGTTAAGTCCCATAGTGCTCAGAGCCATTTGAACCATTTTTTACTTCCCTCCAGAAAAGTTCTCGCTCTCAAATTATTCTTGGGACCGAGTGGGACCCAAAGTGGAATGCTCTGAGATATTTAACGTGCTGTGGTACGTTTATCAGAAAGATTGATTAGAGACCATAGGGGGGGGGGGAGTGTTGATTGCTCTTGGCAAAAATATTCTCTCTAGTGAGCTCGAGGTTGTGTGTGACAGTTAAGTTATCTGGACGCATGTAACAGGTGTAGGGGAAACCAAATTAATTGTTGGATGTTTTTTCTGGCCACTGCTGTGACAGTTCTAGAGTCATTCAAAGACAGTCTCTGCGCGTAAACACGCTGAGCATGCAATACTAGTTGGAGGCAACTTTAACCTACTGAGTATAGAGTGGGACTTCAGTGGATTCCTTGCAGGGGGTACAGACAGACAGTCATTCAAACTACTTTGAAACACGTTTTCTGAAAACTCTCTTGAGCAGCTAGGTCGGCAGCCTACACGCAGTGGAAGTATCTTAAACTTTTAACCTACAAACGGGCTGCACCTTATTGACAATGTCAGTATAGAAATGGGGATTAGCGATCGTGATATCATTATACCAATGATGACTACAAAAGTTAATAAATCAGTTAGGAAGGCTATGAGAGTTTTTCTGCTACATAGATCAGATAAGCAGTTATTAGCATCTCACTTAGACAGTGAACTGGCATCACTTAGTTCCAGTAGGATGGATGTAAAGGAATTATGGAAAAGTTTAAGCAAATTGTAAATCGTGGTCTGTAGAGTTATGTGCCTGGTAAGTGGATAAAGTTAGAAAAGATCCACCATGGTTTAATAACAAAATTCGGAGGATACTGAGGAAGCAGAGGCTGATGCACGCTCAGTTCGAAAGGGAATGCACAAATGACGACATGCGAAGGATAGTAGAGATTCGTGCGTCTATGAAAAGATCTGTGCGTGAAGCATACAACAACTTCCATCGTCACACCCTAGCAAAAGACCTGGCAGAGAACCGGAGGAAATTCTGGTCTTATGTAATATCGCTAAGCGGGTCTAAGGCATCCATTCTGCCCCTTCTTGAGCAATGTGGTGTGGCAGATGAAGATAATGAAAACGAAAGCCGAAGTTCCAACAATATTTCGCACTGGAGAATCATACAAACATACCGTCATTTGACCATCGGACAGACTCCCATGTGCACACCATTACTAATAAGCATCCGTGGCATAGGAAAACAACTGAAAGATTTGAAAGTAAATAAATCACCTGGTCCCAGTTCGATTTTACAAAGAGTAACCTATGGCACTGGCTCCTTACCTAGCCTGAGTTTATTGTGAATCTCCCATCCAGCACAAAGACCCAAGCGCCTGCTAAACGGTACAGGTAGGACTGCAGTATATAAGAAGTGTAAAAGAAGAGGTCTGCAAAATTACACACCCTAACTTCGATTTGCTGCAGAATCCTTGAACATATTCTCAGTTCGAATATAATAAACCTTTTTGAGGCTGATAATCTTATGTGCACGAATCAGCATGATTTTAGAAAGCATCGCTCATGCGAAACTCAGCTTGCCCTTTTCTCACATGATATACTGAGAACTATGGATGAAGGGCAACAGACAGATTGCATATTTCTAGATTTCCTGAAAGCATTTGACATAGTGCCCCATTGTAGACTGTTAACCAAGCTCCGACCATATGGAATAAGTTCACAGATATGTCAGTGCCTCGAAGACTTCTTAAATAATAGAACCCAGTACGTTGTCCTCGACGACGAGTGTTCATCAGAGACAAGGGTATCGTCAGGAGTGCCCCAGGGAAGTGTGTAGGACCGCTGTTGTTCTCTATATACATAAATGATTTGGTAGACAGGGTGGGCAGCAATCTGCGGTTGTTTGCTGATGATGCCATGGTGTATGGTAAGGTGTCGAAGTTGAGTGTCAGTAGGAAGAAACAAGACGACTTAGACGAAATTTGCAGTTGGTGCGAGGAGTGGCAGCTAGCCCTAAATGTGGAAAAGTGTAGGTTAATGCGGATGAGTAGGGAGATAAAACGTGAAATGTTCGGATACAGTATTGCTACTGCCCTACTTGACACAGTCAAGTCGTTCAAATATGTGGGCATAATGTTGCAAATGCGATATGAGATGGAATGAGCATGTGAGAACTGTGGTAGGGAAGGCGAATGGTCGTCTTCACTTTATTCGGAGAATTTTAGGAAAGAGTGGTTCACCTGTAAAGGAAACCGCATATAGTACGCTGCTGCGACCTATTCTTGAGTACTGCTCAAGTGTTTGGGATCCATACCAGGTCGGACTGAAGGAAGGAAGACATTGAAGCAATTCAGAGGTGGGCTGCGAGATTTGTTACTGGTAAGTTCGAACAACATGAAAGTGTTACGGAGATGCTTTGGGAACTCAAATGGGAATCCCTGGAGGGAAGGTGACATTTTTTCGAGAAACGCTACTAACAACGATTCTACTGCCGCCAACACACATTGTGCAAAAGGACCATGAAGATAAGATATCAGAAATTAGGGCTCATACAGAGGCATATAGACAGTCGTTTTCCCCTCACTCTATTTACGAGTGGAACAGGAAAGGAAATGACTTGTAGTGGCACTGTACAGTGGCCTGTAGAGTATTGATGTAGATGTATATGATACATAAACTGGGAAGCATGCTCCTGTGTCTCTGGTCAGCATTGAAAAACTGGTAAAATTGCTAAAATTGATCGCATTGTCAATTGTGATATTTATTACAGTACATCGATGGTATCTCTTCCATCCCATCTGCCCACTGATATGCTGTTGATTACCACATAATTACTGACTGAGATCGCTTGTTTGAGATGGAGAAAGAGTCGTGGTGGAGGGGCAACACCTTCTGGGGATGGCTAGCACCAAAACTGATTGTGGTATATGACTGCAATATGATAAATGAGTTGGAATTGAACACCAAGCCATCTGCTACCCCGTCACTGTGAAAGATGAGTTTAAATTTAAATGCCATCAATCGCTTTAGGACAGCTATTTGTAAACGCTCCACAAAGCTGGAAAGCTCTTCCAGTTTCCTTATGTTTTGACTGTCTTTTATTTCAGTCATCCAGTTTGAGAGTATGTGTTATGGGAGCAGTAGCAACATGATTTACACCATATAATGTCCAGTTTTCTATGAGAGCCAATGGATCGAAACATGTTAATGTCAGTTTAGAACCTGATACAGACCTTTAAGTCGCGGTGGAGAAAACAAAATGTATGGTGGTGTACAAAGCTGTAGTCACAAACTGCTTGGACTTGTTACAGCAGAGAAAAGCAATGTATCAAATAACAACACAGGGAGCTTCTCTTGCAACTGACAGTCTGTGGGATATGGTCCTCCTATAGAACAGGTGATGAAACTTTACACTGTCCTCTTCAACCAACTTCAACCGCTGAGTCGATCAATGTCTGTATATTTAACAGGATCGGCATATATGGTCAATGCCAGCATGCAGACGGTATATGATTTGGTTTCGAATGTATATATATATATATATATATATATATTGGAAGAGGGACATGTGGTAAACTCATATCGAGTTCTATATCGGATGATGTCAGTGGAGTTTTTATCGTTCGTAGTTTTTCTCTGTTGGCTGGTACAAAATAACAATGATGGAATGTTTGGGTGACAGATGGGAAAGCAACATGAGGGACACAGATCTCCTTCACACTGGAGTGCCTGTATGTAGTTTGAAGGTGCATAGCGATGCAGTAGCAAAACCCTTATACTTCTTTCAGTTCCCATAATGTCATTTATACTACCTCATGTTGGAGTAGAAAGCTTTGTTTTGGCACTGGCCTTACACATCGCACAAGATTGGCCAAGCTATGACAAAATGTCCCCATTTCTTCCAGGTGGTCAAAACATTGTCCTGTTGCATTAACTCAGCTCACCCTGTTTCTCTATGGATTGCAGAAGGTGGTAGATGAAGTGCTCTCCGACTTCTGCTCAGTTCTGACCTAAATTGGGATCATCACTTGGACGAAGGTGCAGGGCAGAGACTGAGGAGCACTTACAAGACTCAGAGGGACTGTCTAAAGCCACGTTGGAGCTTTGCTGTAGCAGACAGGTTCGAAAAAGGTGACTCTTTTAGGGATATGAAAGTAGCACGAATATGATTCACCAGTGGCTGTACCCATTAAAAGATGTCTCCATAGGAGACAAGTATGTGGTTGAATGGATAGACTTGATCCCAAATCGCAGACTACTTTTCTACCAGAAAGAGTAATGTTATCAGCGAGTCTTGTGTTTGCCTGTAGAACCACGACTGCTTTTTATGCAGGGTGACCGTAGCTCAGTTGCTTTGATCGTGCTTTTGATAGCATGGTCCTTACGCGAAATGTATGTTGCCGGCTGCAGAAGCCTTCTGTGGCCAGTTTCAAATATCGGTTCTCAATAGTTTTCCTCGAAAAGAACATCGTTTCCCCTCCACGGATTCCCAGTTGAGCTACCTGTTAAGTGTAATCCGACTACTGAAAAAGAAAAATTACTCTCCATGCAAAGTGACTCTCACGATCAATTTGATACCAGTGACATGCCGTCTGGCAGGTGGATGCGATGGCTAGAGCACCACAGATATGATTCTTGACTTGGCGTTTTTTTCATTGCTATGATGTCTTTTAACGATATTTGAATCTCTCACCTACTCAGAGAGAGACGACCATCGTAATAAAAGAGATGTATTACCGCATTTATAAACTGATACGTAGTATAAATCTTATATTTATAACTTCTGTATGCTGTTACCTTAAGAGAGGATCCGAAAATGAGAAGGCATCCTGTAACAGTGGTAGTAGATCTTAGCATTCCATCATGAGCCAAAAATGAGTTTAATATCCTAGTCCTGTTATGGAGGACGGACAGATAAGAAAAGACATTCTTTTACGTGATGGAAGAATACTTAGTGGGAACATAGCCTTGCCATAGTCCTGTACAGGATTTTCACAACAAGTAACGATACTTTAGCGATCTTCTATCTTCGAAAATAACTGGTATAAATGGGAGAAATCTACATTTTGCGTGAGAAATTCGGCGTGTATGGTCAACAACATCGCTGCCTCGGATTGGGTAAAGTAGATTTGTTAAACTGACGGGAGGATGCCGGGGCGGAATTGCTTAGAACTACTGTATACATCCAAGCTGCAGCTGCTTGTTGCGCAGTGCACCGTGGCTGGCAGAAGGGCATCATGAGGCTTCACCGACTGGAAGTAACGGATTAGTGGACGACTGAGCGAGGTGGCGCAGTGGTTAGCACACTGGACTCGCATTCGGGAGGACGACGGTTCAATCCCGTCTCCAGCCATCCTGATTTAGGTTTTCCGTGATTTCCCTAAATCGTTTCAGGCAAATGCCGGGATGGGTCCTTTGAAAGGGCACGGCCGATTTCCTTCCCCATCCTTCCCTAATCCGAGCTTCTGCTCCGTCTCTAGTGACCTCGTTGTCGACGGGACGTTAAACACTAACCTCCTCCTCCTCCACAACCTATGACGTGTACAAAGAATGCGCCGACCTGTCTGATCTTGCCCATGGCAGTGAGCACTGGCGAAGTGACCAGTTTGCTGGGTGAGCGCGACAGAAGCGTGCGTGTGTGTGTTGCATGAGAGAAGATTCAAAATGATGGCCGTTTACGGTGAACGTAATGATAACATCCGAATTCCTACGACTTCAATCATCCCTGGACGCCCTCTATGGCCGGGTATGGTGCACTCTGGCTTAAACGCGTGTCCACGACTGCGACTGCGATCGCGGCGGTAGTTTTCACCGACCTCTGAATCCCGGCACTGGCAGTGTACGAAGGGACAGGTGCACTGCATGTGGAGCTCAGGGCATAAGCGCGCAGTATGCACGAGTGTTTCCAGCCTTCTCCGACAGCTAGCCAAGACAACTACTACACTCCTGGAAATTGAAATAAGAACACCGTGAATTCATTGTCCCAGGAAGGGGAAACTTTATTGACACATTCCTGGGGTCAGATACATCACATGATCACACTGACAGAACCACAGGCACATAGACACAGGCAACAGAGCATGCACAATGTCGGCACTAGTACAGTGTATATCCACCTTTCGCAGCAATGCAGGCTGCTATTCTCCCATGGAGACGATCGTAGAGATGCTGGATGTAGTCCTGTGGAACGGCTTGCCATGCCATTTCCACCTGGCGCCTCAGTTGGACCAGCGTTCGTGCTGGACGTGCAGACCGCGTGAGACGGCGCTTCATCCAGTCCCAAACATGCTCAATGGGGGACAGATCCGGAGATCTTGCAGGCCAGGGTAGTTGACTAACACCTTCTAGAGCACGTTGGGTGGCACGGGATACATGCGGACGTGCATTGTCCTGTTGGAACAGCAAGTTCCCTTGCCGGTCTAGGAATGGTAGAACGATGGGTTCGATGACGGTTTGGATGTACCGTGCACTATTCAGTGTCCCCTCGACGATCACCAGTGGTGTACGGCCAGTGTAGGAGATCGCTCCCCACACCATGATGCCGGGTGTTGGCCCTGTGTGCCTCGGTCGTATGCAGTCCTGATTGTGGCGCTCACCTGCACGGCGCCAAACACGCATACGACCATCATTGGCACCAAGGCAGAAGCGACTCTCATCGCTGAAGACGACACGTCTCCATTCGTCCCTCCATTCACGCCTGTCGCGACACCACTGGAGGCGGGCTGCACGATGTTGGGGCGTGAGCGGAAGACGGCCTAACGGTGTGCGGGACCGTAGCCCAGCTTCATGGAGACGGTTGCGAATGGTCCTCGCCGATACCCCAGGAGCAACAGTGTCCCTAATTTGCTGGGAAGTGGCGGTGCGGTCCCCTACGGCACTGCGTAGGATCCTACGGTCTTGGCGTGCATCCGTGCGTCGCTGCGGTCCGGTCCCAGGTCGACGGGCACGTGCACCTTCCGCCGACCACTGGCGACAACATCGATGTACTGTGGAGACCTCACGCCCCACGTGTTGAGCAATTCGGCGGTACGTCCACCCGGCCTCCCGCATGCCCACTATACGCCCTCGCTCAAAGTCCGTCAACTGCACATACGGTTCACGTCCACGCTGTCGCGGCATGCTACCAGTGTTAAAGACTGCGATGGAGCTCCGTATGCCACGGCAAACTGGCTGACACTGACGGCGGCGGTGCACAAATGCTGCGCAGCTAGCGCCATTCGACGGCCAACACCGCGGTTCCTGGTGTGTCCGCTGTGCCGTGCGTGTGATCATTGCTTGTACAGCCCTCTCGCAGTGTCCGGAGCAAGTATGGTGGGTCTGACACACCGGTGTCAATGTGTTCTTTTTTCCATTTCCAGGAGTGTAGTACAGAATGGATCGCAGTTTAGGTGTGTTGTGTTTAGTGCTTCTCAATACAGCGCAGTGGACTCTGTCTTGCAGTAGTATTTGCTGTTGCCTCTATCCTGTCACGCAGTAGAACCTTCCTCCCTTCCAAATGAAGTGGAGAGAACCAATCTAGGAATTCTATAGCACTTTTAAATACCTAATCGCAACGTAAGATTCCCTATTGATCAAGTTCTTGTTTGCGATACTTGTATTGTGTGCACGCATGCGTTCGGTATGGCCAGGCATGGCATGCTCGGGTGTGGGTCTCTCTCCTGGCCATTGTGGACGGGGAGTTGCGAATTTGTCTCATAAAATGGGTCATTCATGAAGGAGCAGAATGGAGAATGTTAAGAGAGAGCACAATGAATATGAGAGATTGCTGCTTGCTGCTAATCAAAAAGAAATACAATTGAGAGAGTGAAGAAAAGACAGGGACTTATTATTTCATACATGATGGTGTGTTACAGCATAGTAATAACGACAATAAAGAGGACTAGAGTATATGTATCCTCAAACAAGTCATAGAAAATATGGCTTGGCAACCCAATACAGTTGCGGTCATTTCGGACCAAAAATGAGTGTGGAAAAGCTACAGTGAGATTGTTGGTCCTTTAATATGGTCCAGCAAACAAGGAATTTACTGAGAAGTTATTAAGTGTGCCAGAAGACAAAAACAATGACAGTACAGCGCAAAGGTTTCATGCACACATGCCAAAATATTCTGCTGTGGATCTTCTAGATCCTTTGCCGAAATCTAGTGGGGGTACAGAATATAACCAAGGTAATGATGGAGTTATTCTTTCATTATGTACAGTTATAGCCATTAAGAAAAGTCTATGGGAGAAAAATAGCGGAAACTCTGACAAAGGATTATTTTAACAGAGTGTGCGTACACAAATGCATCATTACTGACAATGGCAGCCACTTCACTAGAAAAGTGTGGACAGGTGCATTGAATCAACATCACGTGGAGCCAGCCTGTAACCCCACCAGACAAATGATGAAAGAAATAAGTAGGTTATGCCTAGTGTATCGTTATAACAATATGAGAGACAATGGATTAGAACATTCGATGACATCAGCAACAACATTGGAATGCAAGTCTGTGGGAATTCGGTTTGACCAGAGATACAATGAGGAACATGCCTCTGTGACACGAGCTGTGATGCAGATCACTCTGTACTTATTTGGCTTCATAAGGCTCTGATCCTATCATATCTTTATTATGGGATTCTGGCAGAGGACTTGATGTCACCTTCAGTGTTAGAGTTGCTGGACGCAGAACACCATTGTGGGACCTGACTTGCAACAGGTGCCTTTCAGACTAGCCCTGTGACCAGCTTACTAGTGAAGGCTGGGGCCCTCCAATATGGATCAGGAGTCATCAGTGTTGCTCTATTATGCAATATGAATTTGCTGATCCGCTGAAGTATCACGTTCTTTTTCCCAGTAGGGAGGTCCACCTCCTGCAACAGAGGCGCCATAATGGGAGTCCCCATCACAGTTTGCAAACAGTATCTCTGCTCCGAACTCCACATTCCCACATGTCGCCTCTTGTCAGAGACTGATTGCATATGCCCCATCCTTGTATCTGCCTCGACCTATCCTTTAGACTGGAAGACACTGTTGACTTCATGGTTTTTTGTCACCTGTTCTTGGCCATCCTTCATTCATTTCTGACTTCAAAAGTGGTACACACTAATGGGCTGTTGGTTCACAGATGAATCGATATGTTAACATATGTACAAGGTGCAGTGCACTATACTTCACTGCTAAATGGTTGCTGTGTATTCACTGCTGAATTCGTGGCCATCAATTGAGCCCTCAGTGACATAATTTCTTGCACTAGTGAGACATTCTTAATCGGCAATGACTCCTCAATTAGTCTTCAGGCTATCGACCAGTGCTACTACCCTCGACACTCATTGTTTGTGACAATACAGAACCTCGTTCTTGATCTCCATCACTCTGGAATGTTGATTGTCTTCATCTGGACTTCTTCTCCTTGTCATGTTGGGATCCCAGGGAAGAACATGCTGACTGGTTGGCCACTCCTCCGATCTCTTTGATAAGGCCGTTGGCAGAATGATAGTGACTTCTTATGCCAGAAATATATGGCTGCCATTGCTGATCATTTATATCCAAAATTTAACCAGTGGTAGGGTTCAAACCTGGGACTGTGGACGTTACTTGATTACTTGTCAAAGATGCTATCCCTAGACCACAAGTGTCCACTAAAAGCAAAAATTGTCAGCGTACACTGAGGGTGACACTGTAGATGCCACAGCTGTAGATAACCATTCATAACCACTAGAAAAAGGGCCACACTCAATGTGGAGACCTGTGGGACCCCATCCTCTTGTATCTGGTGGTTACTTGGGAAGCACCAGCTTGAACCTAGAAAGTACAGAGTGATGAGAAGTTCCACACAAAAATCGAGAGTGGACTCTGGAAACCCCACTCATGTTGGGTAACAGGGATGTGATGACACCATGTGGTGTTATAACTCCTTTGTAAGTCAGAGAAGACCCAGTGATAGGGTGTTGTTAGTGGGCAAAAGCCATCCAAGATAGTAGACTGCAGGTATATCAAATTGTCAGCAGTAGAACGACAGCAAAAACCATTCTGGGATGGAGCCAGATGGCCTCGAGACTCAAGATACCAACACAGAGACTGCCTCGCCATATGTTCAAGTAACTTCTTAAGAACATTAGTGAGACAAATTAGGCTATAGCTGTCCATCTCAAGAGGGTGTTTACCCAGTTTTAGTACTGGGACTATCATGCTTTCTTACCACTGAGATTGGAAGTCGCCCTCACTTCTACATCTACATCATCTACATCTATACTCCGCGAGCCACCTTACGGTGTGTGGCGGAGGGTACTTATTGTACCACTATCTGATCCCCCCTTCCCTGTTCCATTCACGAATTGTGCGTGGGAAGAACGACTGCTTGTAAGTCTCCGTATTTGCTCTAATTTCTCGGATCTTTTCGTTGTGATCATTACGCGAGATATATGTGGGCGGTAGTAATATGTTGCCCATCTCTTCCCGGAATGTGCTCTCTCGTAATTTCGATAATAAACCTCTCCGTATTGCGTAACGCCTTTCTTGAAGTGTCCGCCACTGGAGCTTGTTCGGCATCTCCGTAACGCTCTCGCGCTGACTAAATGTCCCCATGACGAATCGCGCTGCTTTTCGCTGGATCATGTCTATCTCTTCTATTAATCCAACCTGGTAAGGGTCCCATACTGATGAGCAATACTCAAGAATCGGACGAACAAGCGTTTTGTAAGCTACTTCTTTCGTCGATGAGTCACATTTTCTTAGAATTCTTCCTATGAATCTCAACCTGGCGCCTGCTTTTCCCACTATTTGTTTTATGTGATCATTCCACTTCAGATCGCTCCGGATAGTAACTCCTAAGTATTTTACGGTCGTTACCGCTTCCAATGATTTACCACCTATGGCATAATCGTACTGGAATGGATTTCTGCCCCTATGTATGCGCATTATATTACATTTATCTACGTTTAGGGAAAGCTGCCAGCTGTCGCACCATTCATTAATCCTCTGCAGGTCTTCCTGGAGTACGTACGAGTCTTCTGATGTTGCTACTTTCTTGTAGACAACCGTGTCATCTGCAAATAGCCTCACGGAGCTACCGATGTTGTCAACTAAGTCATTTATGTATATTGTAAACAATAAAGGTCCTATCACGCTTCCTTGCGGTACTCCCGAAATTACCTCTACATCTGCAGATTTTGAACCGTTAAGAATGACATGTTGTGTTCTTTCTTCTAGGAAATCCTGAATCCAATCACAAACCTGGTCCGATATTCCGTAAGCACGTATTTTTTTCACTAAACGTAAGTGCGGAACCGTATCAAATGCCTTCCTGAAGTCCAGGAATACGGCATCAATCTGCTCGCCAGTGTCTACGGCACTGTGAATTTCTTGGGCAAATAGGGCGAGCTGGGTTTCACATGATCTCTGTTTGCGGAATCCATGTTGGTTATGATGAAGGAGATTTGTATTATCTAAGAACGTCATAATACGAGAACACAAAACATGTTCCATTATTCTACAACAGATTGACGTAAGTGAAATAGGCCTATAATTATTCGCATCTCATTTATGACCCTTCTTGAAAATGGGAACGACCTGTGCTTTCTTCCAGTCGCTAGGTACTTTACGTTCTTCCAGAGATCTACGATAAATTGCTGATAGAAAGGGGGCAAGTTCTTTAGCATAATCACTGTAGAATCTTAAGGGTATCTCGTCTGGTCCGGATGCTTTTCCGCTACTAAGTGATAGCAGTTGTTTTTCAATTCCGATATCGTTTATTTCAATATTTTCCATTTTGGCGTCCGTGCGACGGCTGAAGTCAGGGACCGTGTTACGATTTTCCGCAGTGAAACAGTTTCGGAACACTGAATTCAGTATTTCTGCCTTTCTTCGGTCGTCCTCTGTTTCGGTGCCATCGTGGTCAACGAGTGACTGAATAGGGGATTTAGATCCGCTTACCGATTTTACATATGACCAAAACTTTTTAGGGTTCTTGTTTAGATTGTTTGCCAATGTTTTATGTTCGAATTCGTTGAATGCTTCTCTCATTGCTCTCTTTACGCTCTTTTTCGCTTCGTTCAGCTTTTCCTTATCAGCTATGATTCGACTACTCTTAAACCTATGGTGAAGCTTTCTTTGTTTCCGTAGTACCTTTCGTACATGATTGTTATACCACGGTGGATCTTTCCCCTCGCTTTGGACCTTAGTCGGTACGAACTTATCTAAGGCGTACTGGACGATGTTTCTGAATTTTTTCCATTTTTGTTCCACATCCTCTTCCTCAGAAATGAACGTTTGATGGTGGTCACTCAGATATTCTGCGATTTGTGCCCTATCACTCTTGTTAAGCAAATAGATTTTCCTTCCTTTCTTGGCATTTCTTATTACACTTGTAGTCATTGATGCAACCACTGACTTATGATCACTGATACCCTCTTCTACATTCACGGAGTCGAAAAGTTCCGGTCTATTTGTTGCTATGAGGTCTAAAACGTTAGCTTCACGAGTTGGTTCTCTAACTATCTGCTCGAAGTAATTCTCGGACAAGGCAGTCAGGATAATGTCACAAGAGTCTCTGTCCCTGGCTCCAGTTCTGATTGTGTGACCATCCCATTCTATACCTGGTAGATTGAAGTCTCCCCCTATTACAATAGTATGATCACGAAACTTCTTCACGACGTTCTGCAGGTTCTCTCTGAGGCGCTCAACTACTACGGTTGCTGATGCAGGTGGCCTATAGAAGCATCCGACTATCATATCTGACCCACCTTTGATACTTAACTTAACCCAGATTATTTCACATTCGCATTCGCTAATAACTTCACTGGATATTATTGAATTCTTTACTGCTATAAATACTCCTCCACCATTGGCGTTTATCCTATCCTTGCGGTATATATTCCATTCTGTGTCTAGGATTTCGTTACTGTTCACTTCCGGTTTTAACCAACTTTCCGTTCCTAATACTATATGCGCACTATTTCCTTCAATAAGAGATACTAATTCAGGAACCTTGCCCTGGATACTCCTGCAGTTTACCAATATTACGTTAACTTTTCCTGTTTTTGGTCTCTGAGGACGGACGTTCTTTATCAACGATGATAATGTTCTCTCTGGTAAGCCGTCAGGTATTTTATCGTTTCGCCCAAGGGGGGGTCCCTCTAACCTAAAAAACCCCCGTGTGCACGCCACACGTACTCTGCTACCCTAGTTGAAAATTGCATTGCCAATGCACCAATAGCTGTTTGAGCATTTTGGATTTAGGTGAAGTGTAGTGAAAGGTAAGTGAATTCACTCAATCACAGTTTGAAGACACAAAATGTTGGCTGAGGATTCTCAGACACAGAGGTTCAGGTTTAATACAGGTCCAAACGTTCAGTGGCAGTCTCTGGGTCAGTGTAGACAACATCACTGAGGGGAATACGAGATATACCCATGGGGTTCTGGTACATATAGTGGTGTCAAATCTTTGCCCAAAGCTTAAAAGGAGGGGTAAATGATCCTACTGTAGTAACATACAATTCCCAGCATCTTGTTTATGTCATTTTATCAGGTGACAGACCTGGGCATATAGCTGTTTAAAGGCAATGAGGTGCTGCATCAATGGATGTTGCTTATGGCATTGGAGTACTTGTCTGTCATCTCTAATGGTCATGGCGATTTCAGAGGTCCAACTGGATACTGTCTTCCAGTGGGAGATCTCAACAGATAGCAGACTGCTAAGTCAGGTGCTGTTAGAGTGACTGCAGTTGTGCTCTGGACAGCTGCATCGATGCCTCAATGTGGTGGGGCGCTAAGTGTGATAAGAGAGGTGAATGTATCCCAGTCAGCATTTTTGACAGTCCATCTGGGTGGATGCCCAGGTGAGTGATGCTGAGGGAAGGACAGGATGATCAGAAATTCTCAATTTCACACATGTTATCATGTAATCTCCAATGGATGAAGAGGAGAAGACCAGGGCTGCAAATGGAAAGATCAATGGCTGAACAAGAGCCATATGCCACATTGAAGTGTGAGGTAGCACCAGTATTCAACAGACAAAAATCGAGTTCTGCAAGCAAGTTTCAGCAACTTTTCTGTGGCCAATGGTCGTGGCTCCACCCCACAAAGGGTTATGGGCACTAAAGTCACACAAAATGAAGAAGAGTGGGGGCAGCTGAGAAATCAGAGCAGACAAGGCTTTCTGAGACACTTCACCACTGGGAGGGAGATACACATTACAGCCAGTAAAATCCAGAGATGTCATCCCCTGAACAGTCACAGCCTCTAAAGTCGTATTGAGTGGCACATGTTCACGGTAGAGGGGGTTTGGAAAGTACCTGTAAATTCCACCCAACACTCTTAGATAGTCAGTGCGATTCTTAAAATAACCCTGATAGCCACAGAAGGTTGGTGTCCCCACTGCTGAGAACCGAGTTCCCTAGAGGGCAATTTAGAAAACAGGGGACAAACATATGAGACACTGTAGCTTAGCCTGGTTAGTATCTGGTTGCAGATCAGCACAAACCTGCGAAGGGAGCATTCCAAGTGATCCATTCCTGGTGACAGATGCCAGAGGAGGCTGATGTTTCTCCACCTGGGGGTTAGCGATCAATGTCCCCAGTGGGTGGAGAGTAAATGCTCCCAAAGTGGGTGTGGGAGAAGTAGGATGACAAGGGCCCCAATTACCAGGGCAACCAGTGTACTCAAGTGCTCCTAAGGACCCCACATAGAAGGTGCAAAGTGCAAGCAATGGTACTGTTGCTAGAAAGGATGACATCGCCCTAGCTGCAGCATACATCACCACCGTACGTGCAGAATGTCAGTGATCATTTTTCTTTTTGGTTTCTTGGTGCCTTAGTCAGTCAATATACTTCTATTCTTGGAGTTTCTTTTCTTGTTGGAAGATAGTGCAGTCTTTAGAACTGGGGGATGGCAGTCTCCACAAGACACACATACAAGGGGAAGGGCACAAGGAAATTTGTGTACAACCGGCATCCATGATCCCTACAGACTTGGTTCTTGATGAAACCCTCCACAAAGGGATGCCTACTGTATTGGGTTTTGGGCATAATACTTTGGCCATGTAGGAAGTGTGCGAAGATATAAATGCACAAAGATAGAATATACACTGTGTTGGGTGACCTTCCCTGCACTTCTGTATAATTTTGAAGAGGAAAGGTTGCCCAAACCCAACAATGGGGACCATGTAGTTTAGGATGAAAACGAGTGTGAAGTGCCAGTAGAGGAAGAAAGGGATGTCTAAATTCAGAAACCAAATCCAAATGTGGCAGGCACTAAGAAGACCATCTAATGAAAAGGTAAAGGGGAAAAAGAACAGAAGAAGAGTAGGCTTGCAGCATGGAAATGGAAGTACTGCTGCAAGGGCTGGGGCTCCATGTTGACCAAGCACATACTCACAAATGAGTTGAGAGCTCCCTAGGGGTCGATCAACTGGGTGGAGAAGTATGCTGCCTTGTACACATAATTATGCAGTATGGCACCACACCAAGCAAGTGCAATGAGGGCGAACTGGCAGCACAGAAACAGTGATGTGTTAGCAAGTGCACAGCCCCATACCGCAATGTAGTGTCTCCCTGTGCATGAAGTCATCATCAATGAAAAAGACATGCTACTTAATGCATGAAACCACTGGAGTTTCTATCTTGTATTTCTTTCCTGCAATACTGAGTTTTTCAAAAAATTTTATGTTAACACTGCTAAGTAAGCAACAGACTAATGCCTTTGCATATAATTAATGTACTTTGCTATTAATGTGAATCTTTTGCAAGCACAATTAATAAAATATTCTAAGTGTCACTGATTTTCAGTTTTGATGTATGTGCTTAATGTCCTATTTTCTTGCAGCTTTGAAAACAGTATTCCAAGAGATTTATAAATGCCCTTTATCAACATTCAAACAATTAATGTGAAAATGAGGGAGATATTCCAATCCGTGATTAGATTTGTATTTTGGGGGTATTTCTATTACATTTGGGCAACTTTGTTTTTCCTTCTTTTCATTAAAATGGGGGACTTTTCTTGTATTTCTAAAAATTCTTAATTCTTGCACATTTTGGAAACATTCAGTTAGGGGATGTAAGGGTATAGATATTGATCCTGCCGCAGATTGATCAAATCTACCCATAGGCTGCAATTATAGTAGAGCAACATGGCATGACCAGCACAGCAAGGCAAGCAGAGTAACACTGGTGAAACTAAACAGTGTTGTTCCATGCCTGTGATTACAGTGGCACTTCAGTCAGAGTGGCACGACACAGAGCGGCGTGGTGTAGAGTGCCGTTGAGCAAATCAGATGTTTGTTTCTGAGAGCAGCAACCAGAACGTTTGAGTGACTCCAACTGTGTTCGGACAACACCGGCAGCATTTGGCTGTTGCTACGGACAGCAGAAGTAGTGCTATATCTGTGGGTAGCCAAATATCAGTGCACATGTCGGAGCTACAGAAGAAATGGAGGAACGGAGGAAGCTGCCAGATGGGAGGGCTGCCTGTGAAAGAGTAACACAAACTAATGGTAGGAGAACGAAATGTGACAGACTGTGGACAAGACAATAGACCACGACAAGGGGAAGGACAAACAACCTAGACGATAAGGAGGCACTATGCAAGCAGTCACCACAATGTGACAACAAGGCCAAAGGCAGGAGAGAGCCAAATCCAAGACGTGACCAAAGAGAGTGACCAGGTGAAAACCAATGTGGTTATCAAGCAGTCCTAGTACAGTGAAGATAGACCTGGCAGTATCAAGTGCAGGCACCAACTGGGCTGGCCACGTGGAATGCTATTGACCAGTGTACTCACGTGGCAAGACCGTGGCACATTCGCCAAACCTAATGCCTCTAATGGGCATTAAACCTCCACAGTGCCTGTAATTGTGTGCCCCAGTGCACTGAAAAGTGCAAATTACAGAGCTCTTATGGGGCATCAGTAGTGAGAAGTGCTGAGGCTTGGTGCAACTGGGCCTCATGTGCTCCGAATTTGTGCACCTGAAGCTGAAGTGATTTTTGTACCAAGCCTAATCATAGGTGCTGCATTAACTACTGCTGTTTCTGCAGCAAGCAAACCAGTTTAGTGTCCATACTACTAAATAGACTACTGGCCATTAAAATTGCTACACCACGATGATAATATGCTACAGATGTGAAATTTAACTGACAGGAAGAAGATGCTGTGATATTCAAATGATTAGCTTTTCAGAGCATTCACCCAAGGTTGGCACCGGTGACGACATCTACAACGTGCTGACATGAGGAAAGTTTCCAACCGATTTCTCATACACAAACAGCAACTGACTGGTGTTGCCTGGTGAAACGTCGTTGTGATGCCTCGTGTGAGGAGGAGAAATGCGTACCATCACGTTTCCGACTTTGATAAAGGTCGGATTGTAGCCTATCGCGATTGCGGTTTATTGTATCGCGACATTGCTGCTCGCGTTAGTCGAGATCCAATGACTGTTAGCAGAATATGGAATCGGTGGGTTTAGGAGGGTAATACGGAACGCCGTGCTGGATCCCAACGGCCTCGAATCACTAGCAGTCGAGATGACAGGTATTTATCCGCATGGCTGTAATGGATCGTGCAGCCATGTCTCGATCCTCGAGTCAACAGATGGGGACATTTGCAAGACAACAACCATCTGCACGAAGAGTTCGACGACGTTTGCAGCAGCATCGAGAATCAGCTCGGAGACCATGGCTGCCGTTACCCTTGATGCTGCATCACAGACAGGAGCACCTGCGATGGTGTACTCAGTAACGAATCTGGGTGCACGAATGGCAAAACGTCATTTTTTCGGATGAATCCAGGTTCTATTTAGAGCATCATGATGGTCTCATCTGTGTTTGGCAACATTGCGGTGAACAGACACTGGAAGCATGTATTCGTCATCGCCATACTGGCGTATCACCCGGCGTGATGGTATGAGGTGCCATTGGTTACACGTCTCGGTCACCTCTTGTTCGCATTGACGGCACTTTGAACACTGGACGTTACATTTCAGACGTGTTACGACCCGTGGCTCTACCCTTCATTCGATCCCTGCGAAACCCTACATTTCAGCAGGATAATGCACAACCGCATGTTGCAGGTCCTGTACGGGCCTTTCTGGATACAGAAAATGTTCGACTGCTGCCCTGGCTAGCACATTCTCCAGATCTCTCACCAATTGAAAACGTCTGGTCAATGGTGGCCGAGCAACTGGCTCATCACAATACACCAGTCACTACTCTTGATGAACTGTCGTATCGTGTTGAAGCTGCGTGGGCAGCTGTACCTGTACACGCCATCCAAGCTCCGTTTGACTCAATGCCCAGGCGTATCAAGGCCACTCTTACGGCCAGAGGTGGTTGTTCTGGGTACTGATTTCACAGGATGTATGCACCCAATTTGCGTGAAAATGTAATCACATGTCAGCTCAAGTATAATATATTTGTCCAATGAATACCCGTTTATCATCTCCATTTCTTCTTGGTGTAGCAATTTTAATGGCCGGTAGTGCAACTTCATTTTTCCTCATTGCCACCTACGGAAGAGTAACCCAAAGTAACAGTAGACAGACAATATTTGACTAACTGTGGATCAGACATCAGACCAGGAAGAACAAACAAGCTAGACAACAAGGTGCTATGCAAGATGTCATCACAACAATGACAAGTCGAAGAGCAGCAGATAGACAAATCAAAGATGCAACCAAAATGAGGAACTGAGTGACAAGCAAGTTAGTTCAAGCATTTACAGTACAGTGACGACAGAGCCAATAGTATCAAGTGTGATCACTGAACTGGCAGGCTGTGCACTGGGTGGCCATCTCTACACCAGCCACCTGGAACACTATTGGCTGCCACACTCATGTGATCCAAGTACAGTGCTGTATGGCCACAGTGTCCCCTAATGGCTATCTAAGTCCATCTCTTTTGGGGGAGACATTAAATCTCCTTAGCACCCTACATAAAAGTTAATGCTCTTGCCGATGGGTTTGTTTTTGTATTATTGAGAAAATGGTGTAAGTGGAAGCCTTGATAGCAGCTGTTTTTACTCAGCATCCTTTGGGGGACCATCAAAACAACTATGACCACAACTGATTAATTTTGGAGAGATTATCTGATGAGGTGGCAGTAGAATTACAAGCTACAAGTAGAGAAAAAATTTACTTAATCTCTTACTTCTTTCATTAGCTTAAAACGAGAGCATTAACAGAGCTGAAGTAGCATATCCGACAAGCCAGTGGTCTTGCCGCAGTGGATACACCAGTTCCCATCAGATCACCAAAGTTAAGCACAGCTGGGTGTGGCTAGCATTTGGATGGGTGACCATCCAGGTTGGCCATGTGCTATTGGCAAGTGGGGTGCAACTCAGGCCATTTCAGGTGGTACTTTATTGAGAACCAGTAGCTCCAGGGCACAAAAACTGACAACAGCTGGGAGAACAGTGTCCATTACCACACCCAACGATGCCTTTGGGCTGAGGATGACATGACAGTCAGTCGACACCATAAAGACTTCTGAGGGCTGTTGGACAGAGTTAAATTTAGAATAGATGAAAAACACAAACATTATTTATTTTGTGACAAAAAGTTTTCAAAAGCATCTCATTTGGACAGCTTTATTTGAAGCTCTGTTATGTTTTGTCCAGTGTCGTAAGTGACTTGGGTAGAATGCTCTATTTCTGATGTATATTGCTTATCAAACTCAGGTATCCTTCTAGGTCAATGATACTGTTGTGGAGAAAATGTATATGTCACAATATTATCAGCAAATTTTGGTGAAGTTTCTATTGGCTTCCAAAATATGCTCCACTTAGTGCTCTTTATTCCAAAGGCACATTCAATTTATTTTTGTGATACGGAAAATCATTTGTTGAAATATTCCTTCCCTGGATCTATAAAATCCATCAACTAAGATTTGATGAAGTGCCTCAACAGTGGATATGCATCACCTCCCATGAATACAAAAGGCAATACAACTGACGTCTTTGGTAGTGAAGAGTGACTGTAACATTAAGCATCCCTTCTTGCTTCAAGTGAATAACACTAGAAGGACAAAATCTACCACCTTCATTTCTGTTCCCATATCCCTGAGCATCTAATATAATGAATTTCCTGTGAGGATCAGTAAGTGCTTGAAGTACAACTGAATGAAAATGTTTACAACTATAAAATTTTGTACCAGAATTTTTAGGCACTTTAGAAGAATGTTTTCTGTCAGTATCCCCAACTGCATTTGGAAAGTTCTGTATGTTACATAAATCATTTAAAGTATTTTGAAAATCGTCTTCAGAAGGCATTTTATGTGGAGTGGCTCAGTGCAATCCCACAACACATTGGTAGCCGACGCCACAAATCTTACAGTGGTTGTTAATGCTGTTGTGAATGTGGCACTCATGTCTTGAAAAAGTACTACTAACCTGGAACAATTCTCATTTCATCAGCTGTTGATCATCCTTAAAATAAGTGCATTATTCCAGTGAAAAAATATGTAGTTACTTATATATTGCACTTGATGATGATGTTACACACAGTAACCATACAACACCCCCACCCCTTTCCCAAAACCTTGTTTCAATCTCTCAAGCCATTTATGAGATACAAGAGTGTTATGAATTTTCATTCTCGCTTTGTTGTCTCAGCACGCGAGCAGAAGACAGTGTACCATATACAATCCATTTTCTCAAGAATGGAGTGAATTAAGAGATCCTAACTAAAGCTTAAAGAAAAGTTCAGTATGTTAACTACATCTGGCATGTGGCAACAAATGACTTAACATGCACTAAATGGTAATTCATAGGGACACCTATTTTTCATTGCAAACTATTTGACTTTCTTGCAGTGGGATACTTAATTGTGAAACATCACAATAAGTATGATGCTTAACAAAATGATAAGCAGTTCTTTGTGAAGCTGATGAATAAAGGGTACAGGGCAAAGAAATGACGAGAATCGACCAAGCAACAGTCTGTATTGTAGTTGTAAATTGTTGTAGCTGTATTGGAAAAGTACCAGAGCTTCAAGTGCTGATAGAAAGCACAGAAGCTGAAATCGTTATAGGAACAGAAAGCTGGCTAAAAGCCGGAGATAAATTCTGCCAAAATTTTTACAGAGGCGCAAACTGTGTTCCAAAAGGATGGATTAATAAAGTAGGTGGTGGTGTGTATGTGTCCGTTGGAAGTGAAGTGTCTGTTGTAGTGAAGTTGAAATAGACAGTTCCTGTGAATTACTATACTCTACAGCCGTACGAAAATAATAATTGGCTCCTTCTACCGAACTCAATTCGACCAAATACCTAGGAATTACAATTACGAGCAACTTAAACTGGAAAGACCACAAAGATAATATTGTGGGTAAGGCGAAACAAAGACTGCGCTTTGTTGGCAGAACACTTGGAAGATGCGACAAACCCGCTAAAGAGAGAGCCTACATTACACTTGTCTGTCCTCTGCTGGACCAAAGCTGCGCGGTGTGGGATCCTTACCAGGTAGGACTGACAGAGGACATCGAAAAAGTACAATGAAGGGCAGCTCGTTTCGTGCAATATGGGTGACAGTGTCACTGATATGATACGCGAGTTGGGGTGGCAGTCACTGAAACAAAGGTGATTTTCTTTGCGGCGAGATATATTTACATAATTTCGATCACCAACTTTCTCTTCCGAATGCGGAAATATTTTGTTGACACCCACCTATCATCATAATAAAATAAGAGAAATCAGAGCTCGAACAGAAAGATTTAGGTGTTCCTTTTTTCCACGCGCCATTTGAGAGTGGAATGGTAGAGTAGTAGTATGAAAATGGTTCGATGAACCATCTGCCAGGCACCTAAGTGTGAATTGCAGAGTTACCATGTAGATGTAGAAGTAGAAGCTGAGAAGTGTGAGAATTTTTTTATCTCCTGAGGAGTTTCATTAAAATTGTTTGAGAAATCCTGCGGATTGGCAAGCTTGTGCATTTGCTGTCCACACAGTCAAGTAAACCTGCTGTCTGATGCGCAGCTCCGTGGCCCCACTATACCTGGACGCGAAGCAGCACTGTGGCAGCTGTCCAAAGTGCACCTCTTCTCTCCTGCGTTGCTCCACCTTAATCTAGGGCTTACGTGCATGCTTGTCACCTGTCATTTGCTTTGGGAAATAAGTGAGTAGTCCCGTGTGTAGGTGTGCGAACACATGTCCAATATATGATCTACAATAAAAGACAATTTGTGGAACTGGAATTATTTAGATCACCAGAGGATGATTTTAAATTATTGCAAAACATAAGGAACGTACCAGCAATGACAAAATTTATGAAAAACGTGTTAAGTGGATGAATACAGCTGCAGAGTGGGTGTGGTTAGGTCTGCAGGAATAATCTTGCTTTGGGATTAAAATACTATAAACTTAGTGCTGTCAAATCAGTGTGAATTTTGTTTACTCTTGTCATATTAATAACAGTATTTTGGTGGGAGTTTTGATTAAAATCTGAGAATTGTAGATAGGGCACGTTTCAGAAGGCACACAGTTAATCAGTTTCTTGCCTGTACCTTGGAAGTAAGTTTGTCTTCCATGCTGTCATGAATGTTGAGCCCGACTGCCAATTAAAATTCAGACAGTTGAGTTAGCTAAAAGGGGAGTAGCAGCAAATTACATTTTGCAAATTTTACAAACATACCACACATGGCAATGTGGAAATGTTTCTATTTTTATCTTGGAAAACCCCCATTTTTCTTTGTGTGACAAATATGATGCTGGCTAAAATAAATGACTTATTTCAACACTGTACATTCAGAGATTATGATATACTAATCCGGTGGTTCAAACTTATCTTTCCACTGCAGATACCAACATATATGATATGGTGAAAACTGAAATTGACAATATATACAATTAAGTGGTTGTTTTAGATATAGAAATTAAGAAACAGTTTAATAGTGACCATTTATAAGTATTCTACGCATAGAGGACTTATTTTATGCACAGTTATTTGATATGACTAGCTAATTCCAGCTCTAAATTTAGTATAAATACATTACAGATCATGGTCGTATTACTATACTGCCATGACAAGTAATTACCAAAATAAGGGACTACATTTTAAACAATCTGCCCATTTCATTTATTACGTAGGCCCCTTAAAAGGAGACCACCACTTTCTCAATGCAAATTACTTTCAGTGGCAATGAGGAAAAGGTGGGGGGAGGGGGGTATTGTCACTTGTTTGTGCAGACCACTCACACGCTTCCATGTTTGGTAGTTTGGTTATAAAAGCAAAATTTGTACCAGCAGATAATGCCAATATTTTGGCAGTAGTGACAAGAATTGTGATGGTGGCATTGATACTGTAATTGCATGATTAAAATAAAAAGCAATGACTTAATTGTGAATACAGAATGTCCTAACACTTACAAACTTTAACTATTGGATCAGTGATATGTGCCATCACCAAACACATCAATCATATGAGATAGTGAACTGAATTGCTTTCAGTGTTAACTGTGTAGCCATTAGTAACTTTGCCAGAATTCAATGAAATAATAAATTGTTCAGTGTATGTTCTGTTATTACACACACACACACACACACACACACACACACACACACACACACACACACACACACACAGAGAGAGAGAGAGAGAGAGAGAGAGAGAGAGAGAGAGAGAGAGAGAGAGAGAGAGAGAGAGATTTATTTTTTTTTTTTCGCTGCAGCCACCTGTTATGAAAACCAACAATAATTTGTATAACAAACAAATATTAAATCCAAGCAATACTGTGGAGAAAAAATTTATTGGTTCAGCCAAGTATAAATAATTGGTGCTTAATAAACTGATACATAAATAACTGGAATGGAATCACAAGATCACATATGTACAATAAGCACAAAATATATCAAAGACATGCAATATATAGATTGTTCTGTGTAAATGGAAATAAAACTTTAAGACTATAGTGAATATTACATACTACACACAATATTTTTCATACATCACAGAATATTACATTCAAATTCAAATGACAATAACAGCTTAAACAGTTTAAAGTGAATCAAATTTCTTTAAAACAAGTGGTACTACATTTAACCTACATGACTGAAAATGCAAATTAATGGGTCTTAGTTGGTATAATAGTACTGTTATTTACTAAATTTTAAATTAGCTGTTAAAAAGGTTATTAATAAATTTTTCAACAAGGAAGTGTGGCCTTCTGCAAAACGCGCAATATTTTCCCATGGAATATAAAAAGAATTAATCACTATACCACACTTGGTGTGTTCTTTCTAAAGTCACACCCTAGATACAGATAGAGCAACATATATGGTATACATACAAAACACTGTTGTGTCACATCTAATACCTCTCTGAACACCATCACTTTATGTAAACTACGGTGAATACATGGTTTTGCATACACAGAATATTGAAAACTTATTTGAGCACAAACTTATATCATACACTTTTTGCTATTACATCAAAGTTATAACATTACACTACACCTTTCATACACAAAGCAAATGCTCTATGATTCAATAGCAAATGGAATCAAGACACTCGAAATATAAAGAATCACAGGAACTTTGTTACATATTTATTTACAAAAATATTATTCAAAATTTCCATCTTTCCAGATTGTATTAAAAAGAAACGAAATATAAAAAAAGTGCTGAACAATGCATCACAGAATTTTTAGAATGCATCTGTTTCAAAAATTTGTACAATTTCACGAGCAGCAGACAACTGCATAATAATGCATTTCAGGTATGTAAAGTTATAAATTATTAAGTTATTTAGGTTACACATGACTAGACAGTCTTTAACACTAATGATCAGATACTTAAGCTACATACATCACATTGCACACAAAATATGGGAACATAAATCATCTACATACAGTCAAACACTGGAGTGCTATTTTTAGGCAATAATAATTTCATACATAATAAATGATGAATATATAACACTGGAATACTTCTTGAATTCTCACACATAGCACTAACACACATTTACAAATATTCACAATACTGGTAATTTTATCCCTCCTACATGGCATTTCATTTCATACATTAAATATCACCTAGCAAAAACTATCAGCCACTTAGAATATACTATTTCAATATATGGAATTGACTCCTTGGCTTCTTTAAACGAAGTACAACTAAATCAACATCTCAGAATAATTTAATGAACAATGACTGAATATCTAGTTTACTAATGCATTGGGCAATGAGAGGAGTGATTATACTTGCAAACTTCATAAAATGAAAAAAAAAGTACAACAGGTAAGATTCAACAGCCACAGAAGTATGAATATACAAATTTTAGATAAAATCTCATACAAAAACTTCACTCATACTTCCGCATGACTTATCACTCTCTGATCACTTTCTTTTCCAATACTTCTCTGGAAGACTAGAGTTAAAAGCAACCTTCCATCAAGCTCACCAAGAGCAGCACTCATTAAATATTAAATGGTCTTCAAAGACAGCTGAAAAAACAAAATAGACATTTATATAATAAGCACATTATGTCAGTAATGTGAGACTAAAACTAGAAATAACTAAATTCTGTTTACAATCCTAAATGCTCAAAATTCAAACAATATTACAGTCAATAGACAAAAATCACATTCTTAAGCAAATTAATCAATCAGAATAAGGCACTTGTGGTAAACTATAAATACAAACACAAATGTCACAAATTTGAGATATGCATATTTGTTATATGGAGGGTACTTTTAATAAGAATCAGTGAGAGACAAGAGGCAACAATTGGACCTGGCATGTTTTCTAAAAATACCTTTGCTCTCTTGTGTATTCTAAGAATTTAAATTTAGTCAGTGCCAAACAACATAAAAAGAAGAAAGAGGAAGCTATAAATTGTAAAAAGAAAACTTCCTTTGATTCAGCTCTACAATGACGTGAATAGGGTGACAAATAATGGCGAGAATCCTAAAAGTCAGTAGCACTATAATCAGTATTTCCATGATAGTGCAGAGTATTAAAGCAATGACAATTTTTTTCTTCTACACCAACTTTTCCTTCACTACGTTCACTTCACGTAACAAAAAGGCTTTTGTCTGTATTTCGAAAGGAGAGACAGGGTTTTAAATCCCATCAATGACAAGTTCACTGAAGATGAGGTACAAACTTAGACTGAATATTGGCCCAGTCCTTTTCAAAGGAACCATAATGTAATTTTCCAGAAGCGTTTTAAGGTATCCACATAATGATGAGACGTTGACATGAACCCCACTACTCCTGACTGCAATGCCGTCAATATTAAATAGACTACAACAGTCTCAAAAACAAAATATTTGTGAAAACTGCAACATTAAGATGGACACATATTACTGAAATTCACTTAATACAAAGGGTGGGTAAATAAAATTAATCAGTTATGATTACACAACTGCACATGATGCCTGGCTACAAATTTAGTATGGTGTGAAGCATCACATGGTGCAATCAGTCTCATCACAGTGAATCAAATAGGACTTTGCTATGTTTGTGGAGAACCTCCCTCATTACAGTTTCTATGCAAGTCTGTGTCTGGTGAACATTTGAGCCTGATTGGTGGCGGCATATGTTCTTCAACTGGAATTCCCTGCAAGAGTGGCAGTACTTTGAGCTATAGGATATCCTTGATGTAATGCTTGCTGTTCAAATTGCACTAAATACTCAGCAGTTGACATTGCATATTGCATTCAATGGCATCTGTAAAACCACTTTCAGTTTGTGGTGTGCGCCACTCCATAATGCATACTGCTAGGTAAGTCAACAAGGGCACCTACAACATATATTTGGCCATTAATGGACAACTTGAAACCGGAAGACACTAAATTCTGGCACTTGGTATGCTGTAAGTCATGATATGACAAACAAATTTCTTGCAGAGTGTCTGTTCTAGCTCACTCATATTCCACACTCTGATGTTTAGGGGTATTGGCACTTACTTTACCATTTCAAATTCATCAGCGTGAGGACTGTTTACTAACTGTGGCTGCAATAACAATGACCTTTAAAATCATTTAAAGTGGATGCTGCGGGACCTACTTATCAGCCACCTTTCTGGAAAGGTACTCGCATGTTGTCAGGAAACCATTCTATACAGACTTTAAAGTTTGGATTCACTGTGGCAATACTGGGTGTTGCTATTTTCAGAATTATTCATGTGTGTACTCAATCTACTACTGTGAACACATTAAATTTGGTTTAATCTTCTTTAGTTTGTGACAAGTCTTTCCATCACCATACTTATGAATATATAGCCAGAACAATATGTACTTCAGAATGTGCCTCATATCAGAGTATCTCTAGATAGATATCAGTCTATTACTTGCTAATAACATGCAATCTAAAGTACACAATCATTTCTGATTCATGGTTTTACCATATACTCAAAAAATGAAATTCCTTGCATAGTTATTAGGAATTCGGCTGGTTTTAGCAAGAAAGTTCACTGCTTATTTACATTTCACAACACTCACTGATAGCTTGGTACATCTTATAACTGTAAACAAACAAAAATAACTGTGGGTTGTCCAAAGTAAATCTCTTAAGTATGCTCTTGTGACCTCACGTTTTTTAATGAAGTTCCAGAAACTGTTGTAAATAACAACATTTCTGGAGATCAAAACTGAAACACTCAAATGGAAAAATAGGCACGATTTCTGATATGTATGCACCCCCTCACCCCCCCCCCCTCCAAACTACACACACAGTTTACGCGGAAATGAGAGATAAATTACAAAGACATTTCAGCTCTTATCAGGGACTATGTACTACACACTTCTACTGCACAGCAACACACACACACACACACACACACACACACACACACACACACACACACACACACACACACACACACAAACTTAGAATGTTAACTGCCCCAACCAAAAGAACTAACTAAATAACACAATTTAGTATTACAATCCCTGAAGTACAAAGCCTTTACCTTAGAAGAGTAGGTCAGCAGTGTTACCCTCACTCCAAGCCATTGTTTCTCCATCTTCAGCTGGTTTCAAGTGTGGATCTGTATCCAGTGTCTCATCCTTCTGTGGGGTTTCTTGGTCTGTGGTGACTGGCTGATTTGCATTTGGTAGGGATCGAGTTACACCAAGCTGGAAGCCTTCAGTGCCAAGTACGACTTTGCTTGGTGTGTAACTAGCAAGACTACTGCCACCTACAAAAGCATATTACACGTGAAGGGAATATTCTAACCACAAAGTCAAGTCACATTGTCATTGCCAAAGTACTATAGTTAAAATAAAAAAGAAATGAGTTACCCCTAATGTGAGATAATTTAAGTGCTATGCATTTTTCAACTTCGGGACAGTTTACTACTTATGTTCATATAGGATGTTCAAACTTTAATGGTATCACTTAGGACAGTCAACAGTATTAGCTACTTTTGCTACATAATTATTAGAATGGACTAATTCATGAAACACTATCACCATACATAAATACTAAGCTAGAATGTATGTTGAGATTTATATAGGAATACAACAAGAAAGCTTTTTACAGTATTCAGTTGCCATACAAGTTTGGATGAACTAATAGTTTCTAAACCTTCTATTAAGAGGAAATTTATTGATATCAAACAAGTGACTCAGTTCCTACAGGTAAAGTTTTAATAAGGCATGGAGGTTTCGGAGGAACTGGTGGTTTCAGCCGCACTGAAATATAATGAAGTCATTAAGTTCACTTCTTTCTTCTGCATGTGTGTTTAGTAATGCAAAAAATTAGACCATGTTCTACACACTCAAAATACTGTTACACAGTATTTATTAAGTAAACATCATTGTTAGGCTTGATGGTCTTCCTTTTCGAAAACTTCCACGAAATTAAGAACCTTAATGTCAGGATAATGAAATACTATCTCTGAAGACATATTTTGTCAATGTTTGTATTAGATATTGTCAATTACTGTAAAATGAGGCAGCGATTATAAAATTCTTCAGAAATGTAATGACACAGTATGTTTGATTCCCTTAACATTTACAGAAGAATTAGTCTTTCTTTTCTCAGACTTTTTTCGGCATTGTCATTCATAATGTTGAGACATAATTTATGATAGGCAGAATGCACATTGTACAATAAAACACTACAAATAATTTTAAAAAAAGGAGACACACACACACACACACACACACACACACACACACACACACACACAGAGAGAGAGAGAGAGAGAGAGAGAGAGAGAGAGAGAGAGAGAGAGAGAGAGAGAGAGAGAGAGAGAGAGACTGCTCTAGACCATAATTCCTCTTTCAAGAGCAGCTTCAAAGACACCTTACACAATCTGCTTTCACAGTAACTCAATCTTAACCTGGGCTTCCAAAAAACTATTATTGATATCTAATATATGACATTTCTCAGGCCACAAGAGAGTATCTGAGAAACTATGCCAGATCCAAAAACAATTATAGTGACTGATAAATCTTCAATTGAAGAGCACAAACAAATTATCTTCTCTATGATAAAAATGTATGCTCCTTCAACAACTAATAATTTTTTTACTACATAGTATCCACTGGTTGTGTTTCCTGGTTATCAAGTGATAGTGTGATGTTGGTACTAATGTTGTTACAATGAAGCATAGCTTTGAGTTTTTAGAAATTAATTTTAACAAATGTGGAAGATTAGAAGATTCTACTCTTTGTAAAACTGAAATCATATCACACTCCCTTAAAACAGCAAGCAACCAAATGAATGAAATAACTATCAAACTAACACACAATCACTGAAAGATCAAGATTTACTCACTATAAATAAATAATTAAATAAAACTACGTCTGGAACCTTAGGAACCATACATAGTTCAAAAGTATGTACTTCTACAAGAACAATAATTTACGTTAATAATCTCACCTGTTGGTGTAGGTACACCAGATACCGGAGTTGCAAGTTCACCCATAAGGGAAGCTTCAGATGGGTACTCAAATGTAGTAGTTGCAGAATCGTTGAAAGAAATATGCATCTGAAACAATGCCAACAATCTTCAATGTTTTACATTCTGCTACTGCCCAAATGAGAATCTAATTTGTTTAATAATTATAATATCATGATAAATTTAGTATCAGCACCACAGTCAGATAATAAAATCAAATGCAGGCAGTTTTGAGTGTAACAACTTAAGACACTGGTCTGATACATTCACTTTAAGCACCCTTGCATGTTACCTGTAATAGCTATTGAAAAACCCTAGTTACTCCTAATTAGTTTTTGATGCATAATCTGGTTAACATTTTGTATGGCTGAGAAAGAAGTTTTCAGTATTTTACTGATAGCCCTCATGAAATATTTTCATTGTTTTTTTGTCAAACTCTTGTCAGATGCAAAATTTTTAAAAAACATTGTGAATCTGCAACTTCACACTTAATGTCAACAAAACTATCATTTTATTAACACTTTAAGCGCATTATCCATTCCATGGGACTCACAATGAACACTCTGTTTGGGTGATGTCAGTTCCCTGGGCCTGACAGTCAACTTTAGTTTTGGACAAAGTCAGACTGTGGAGACTGACACTGTAATTTTCATATGGACATCATCAGTGCAGGACAAAGGAGTAGTTTAGATTTTCATGAATTATTAAAGGAAACCAACTGTTGAGTTAATTTTCTATCTGCATTCATGTTTAGGATCTGCAGCTCATCTTTCTTTCCATGTTTGCAGTTAAATTATTGGATATAGGTTCCACCTTTTACACAAAAATGTTTTTTCTTGTTACCCAAACATATTTTTGCACCTCTGTGTCATCATCAGGCGGTTTTGTTTATTGAAAACTATAAAAAGTCAACATATTTTAGGTTGTAACTGATGTAAACAAAGTGAGGCCTGTAGGAAGTTTTTGTTCATTTTGTTGTTACCGTGATTTTACACTATATGGTTTTGTAGGACCATCTGTATGGTGTCCTGTACTGATAGCTTGTCATCTGCAAACCAAATGATGTAAATGTGAATTTCATCAGCGAGTTAACACATCCCTTTATTTTTTTTAAAAGAATGTGCTTTTTGTGTGGCAAAATGTTTTGCATATATGTTTGTCAGTACACACGTTTTGTTGTGAGTTATCCTCCACCTTTTGTGTTCTGGGGGCACTGCACTGCAAAGTTCCTTTAGTGTGTTAAGTAATGTGTGATTACAGAGTGTAGTGTTCTCATTTAAAACTTGTTTGCCTTTTGCTATTGCCTTCTGAATGTGGAAGTTCTCTCCTATTGTCAGTCTGTGGTATAGACTGTGTGGTGTCACTGCTAGACACCACACTTGCTAGGTGGTAGCTTTAAATCGGCCGCGGTCCATTAGTACATGTCGGACCCGCGTGTCGCCACTGTGTGATCGCAGACCGAGCACCACCACACGGCAGGTCTAGAGAGACGGACTAGCACTCGCCCAGTTGTACGGACGACATTGCTAGCGACTACACGTACGAAGCCTTTCTCTCAATTGCCGAGAGACAGTTAGAATAGCCTTCAGCTAAGTCCATGGCTACGACCTAGCAAGGCGCCATTAACCATATCTGGAGAGTGTCTCACTTGTATTATCAAGAGCAATGTACAACAAGAAATTAAAGTTAAGTATACGAGAAGCTCCGTTCTTTTCTTTATAGCTTTCATCACGTATCCTGTTTCAGACTTAACGCCAGTCGGCGTGTGTGTACGTGTGCCTTTCGGTTACCCGTCACTGTGGACTGGCTGCCTTGTCAGTCCACTACAGACTGTGGCTGGATTTCAGTATTTTTAAATCTGTCGCTGTTGTAATTGGGTGGTGGTTATGGACTATTAGACGGTCAGCAAATGTGCTATTGGTGCTGCTACTTTTTAGGGCACTGAGTATCTTGTTCTAAAGTTCTTGCATGTTTGTCCTATGTATACTGACTGGCAAGTGTTGCACGCGAGTTCATGTGTTCCTGATCTGTTGAATTTATCTGTGGGTGTCTCCTGTGTTCTCAGTTTGTGTGTGGTGTGGAAATAAAATTGTTTGTTAAACATAAAGTAATTTTGTGCATTGTGCCTGGATGTTGTGTTCACAACGATATCTATGCACTTTATCAACCACCTTTCCTTCCTTTTATCCAATCGTGTTTGCTTCTTCATATATCTATACCGCCTGGATTTCCACCTTTCCTTCCTTTTATCCAATCGTGTTTGCTTCTTCATATATCTATACCGCCTGGATTTTCTTCATGTGAATGATGTGCGAGCTGTTTCCAAAATATCATGATTGACACTTTCTGTCCCATCACATGTTGTATGATATAGATATCACACATTCACAACAGCTGTGTTCAAAAAGATAACGAATGCTAACTTTTGATATCATTTTAGAACTTCCTTAATGGGCTGATATACGCACTCATCTGATCAGACACATGAATAGCCATTTTTCCCTTATTCAAGAACAATTTCAGGTTTCCAATACACCCCTCTTCTGATTGTCATGTTTTCAGTTTTACTCCAATACACGTCAGGTGGTCGCTGGCACACAGGACTGCTACCTCAATGGAAAGCCCAGTAAAATTGGCTCCATGCTCAACCTGTCAAACAAGTTTTTTTGTTATATTTTAACTCTCCTGTTCAACATATCAGGCTGCCCAACATACTATACTCTAACCCACACACATTTCTAAAGAGATGTGTATTACCTATTCAGTTAAAGTCTCATCTAGTGGAAGAAGAATAAATTAAGGGAACCACTTCGAGTCCTGTAAAAAATAGAAAATGGATTGCAAGGTTACTTATTTTTAAGTAGGGGTTGCATTCTGGGATACTTACACAAGGCACAATTATGTTGTATGTGGAGCATGTTCCTTGTTAGGAGTCTTTCAATCCACGTAATGACATTTTCATTTTTCTAAGATGGTGAAAGTATACAGCAGGTTCAGAATAAAAATATTTTTTCCATCTTCAAAATGTAAACCTAGACCAATGCCAACACAGGTAACTTTTTGTCTATTAAAAGACAAGAAACTATCAGTCTCTCTAAATATCACCATGAGATACTGGGCAGTTCTATGTGGCATATCGGTAATGGAATGGGTAAACATTTAAATATGGTTATCTTCCCGAATGGTAGAAGCGGACCTCGGGGAAGATCAGTTTGGATTCCGCAGAAATGTTGGAACACGTGAGGCAATACTAACCTTACGACTAATCTTGGAAGGAAGATTAAGAAAAGGCAAACCTACGTTTCTAGCATTTGTAGACTTAGAGAAAGCTTTTGACAACATTAACTGGAATACTCTCTTTCAAATTCTGAAGGTGGCAGGGGTAAAATACAAGGAGCGAAAGGCTATTTACAATTTGTACAGAAACCAGATGGCAGTTATATGAGTCGATGGGCATGAAAGGGAAGCAGTGGTTGGGAAAGGAGTGAGACAGGGTTGTAGCCTCTCCCCGATGTTATTCAATCTGTATATTGAGCAAGCAGTAAAGGAAACAAAAGAAAAATTCGGAGTAGGTATTAAAATTCATGGAGAAGTAGTAAAAACTTTGAGGTTCGTCGATGACATTGTAATTTGGTCAGAGACAGCAAAGGACTTGGAAGAGCAGTTGAACGGAATGGACAGTGTCTTGAAAGGAGGATATAAGATGAACATCAACAAAAGCAAAACAAGGATAATGGAATGTAGTCTAAGTCGGGTGATGCTGAGGGAATTAGATTAGGAAATGAGACACTTAAAGTAGTAAAGGAGTTTTGCTATTTGGGGAGCAAAATAACTGATGATGGTCGAAGTAGAGAGGATATAAAATGTAGACTGGCAATGGCAAGGAAATCGTTTCTGAAGAAGAGAAATTTGTTAACATCGAGTATAGATTTAAGTGTCAGGAAGTCGCTCCTGAAAGTATTTGTATGGAGTGTAGCCATGTATGGAAGTGAATCATGGACGATAACCAGTTTGGACAAGAAGAGAATAGAAGCTTTCGAAATGTGGTGCTACAGAAGAATGCTGAAGATAAGGTGGGTAGATCATGTAACTAATGAGGAGGTATTGAATAGGATTGGGGAGAAGAGAAGTTTATGGCACAACTTGACTAGAAGAAGAGATCGGTTGGTAGGACATGTTTTGAGGCATCAAGGGATCACAAATTTAGCATTGGAGGGCAGCGTGGAGGGTAAAAATCGTAGAGGGAGACCAAGAGATCAATACACTAAGCAGATTCAGAAGGATGTAGGTTGCAGTAGGTACTGGGAGATGAAGAAGCTTGCACAGGATAGAGTAGCATGGAGAGCTGCATCAAACCAGTCTCAGGACTGAAGACCACAACAACAACAACAACAACAACAACAACAACAACAACATCTTCCCGATTTTAATGTCTGATAGGATCACTGAGCTAAAAGCTATAATTTGTGAAGCACCAAAGTGCTTATGCTAAATACATTAAATAACAGCATTTTTTATATGACAGCAGAGTTGGTGAGAATATGGGTGCCTACAAAAAGCAAAAATCAGTTTCCTTTTGGCAACAACCTAAATCAGAACAATATGTAATTGCAAACTCTACTCTTTCCACTTAAGACATGCTGGCAATAGAGAAACACATGATACTTCCTGAGGCATACAGTGAGGTAACAAAAGTCATGGGATAGTGATACGCACATATACAGATGGTGGTCATATCATATGTACAGCAGGTATAAATTGGCAGTGCACTTCCAGGGCTGTCATTTATACTAATGTGATTCATGTGAAAAGATTTCAGACATGATTACGGTCGCACGACGGGAATTAACCGAGACTGAACGCGGAAGGGTAGTTGGAACTAGATGTGTGGGACATTTTGCTTATGAAATTGTTAGGGATTTCAATATTCCAAGACCCACAATGTCAAGAGTGTGCTGAGAATACCAAATTTCAGTCATTACCTCTCATCACAGACAACACAGTTGCCAACGACCTTCACTCGATGATCAAGAGCAGAGGCATTTGCGTAGAGTTGTCAGTGCTAACAGAAATCAATGTGGGATGTACAGTGAATGTACCTGTTAGGAGACTGTGTTTAAATTTGGTATTAATGGGCTATGGCAGGATGTGACCATCAGAAGTTCTCTTGCTAACAATACTACATCACCTACAGCACCTCTCCTAGGCTTGTGACCATACCAGTTGGACCACAAAGGGCTAGAAAACCATGGCCTTGTCAGACAAGTCCACATTTCAGTTGGAAAGAGCTAATGGTAGAGTTCAAATGCTGTGCAGATCCCACAAAGCCAAGGATGCTTGTTGTCACCAAGGCACTGTGCAGGCTGGTGGCGACACCATAGTGGTTTGGGCTGTGTTTACATGGAATGGACTGGGTCCTTTGGTCCAACTGAACCGATCAATGACTGGAAATGGTATTTTCGGCTATTCTGAGACTATTTACAGCCATTCATGGACTTCATGTTACCAAACAACGATGGAACTTTTATGGATGAGAATGTGTCATGTCACAGGGCCACAACTTTTCGCAACTGGTTTGAAGCACATTCTGGACAATTCTAGTGAATGAGTTGGTCATTCAGATTGCCTGACATGAATTCCATGGAACATTTATGGGACATAATCAAGAGGTGAGTTCTTGCATTGGCAACACTTTTGCAATTATGGATGGCTATAGAGGCAGCATGGATCAATATTTCTGCAGGGGACTTCCAATGACTTGGTGAAAAAAGAAGGTCCGGTGTGATATTAGGAGGTATCCCATGACTTTTGTCACCTCAATGAATTAGGCAATAGCATATATGCTGGTATTTTGAATCAACTTTTTTTAAAAGCCTTGTTTATGCACTATGGCCTACTGAGCAGCAAGATTAAACACACTCAGTAACATGGACAACACAATTTCACCCAAATGATGTAGGGCGAGTTAGTTCCATGTTCCATGGACCATTTTGCACAATAAAATTGATGATGTGGAATGAGTCATTTTTACATTCACATCGCAAATTAATTTGTAAATATGGCTAAATGCTGAACACTTCTAATTTTTAAGTTTTACACATTACAATAAATGAAAATCTTTGATTCAAAAGGAGGAGTTGCAAGGAGAAACTTTTTCAGTTTGTTTTCATATTTTACTTTGCATTGTAGACCCCTTTTGTGCTAAAGACACCATTAATGTGACAAAATGAATGTCGTTTTTCCTTCTGTTATTGTAATTATGTAAATAATTGTTCCTTTGGTATGTAGTAGATTATTTAGAAAACCTAATGAGGTAATAAAGATATTGTGATGCAGCAGTCAGAATGCTTAACTCCTTAAACATGTTCCTATAAGATAATAGTAGGCAAGCACCTCATATTAATCTTACAGCACATTTTTGAGCAATGACGTGGTAGTATCATGTCATGACGTGACATGGGCACAAAGCGTTAGGAGTGTATCCTGTGCCGTGATAGCATAAACAGTCAAGAACATGACAAATAAGTCACACCTGACTGCATGGCATGCACATCTGGTGTGATGACATTTGACATGCTCAATACAACTAAGGCCACATGACCTAGCACCTGGTGGGGAGGGGGTGGGGGTGGTTGGAGGGGGGACACAAGTGCTCATGTTTATTCAGTGTTACTCACACTATTCTGACAGTTAGGAAGTGAAGGAATGGTGCTGGAAACATACAAATGGATGCATATCACCAGATGATAGGTTCTTGCAAATTCATCGAGAACTGATGGTTAAGATGACAGGATGCCACATCTCAACCAGTTTCCGAAACTATTCCCTGTTGGCAAATGGGGCACATTGAGCCAAGTAGTTTCTTACACATCATACCAAACCATCAGTGTGTAGTGATGTGTCAGGCAGCTTTTTCCCATTTTGAGTGTTCACTGGCAGCGCTCCTTTAACTATGTTAATGTTTGTGTAATGTGTGGGGCGATGGCTTCCTGCATCAAATAGCAAGGCGGTGGGTTCTAGATGATATCTATGTTTACCAGTAGTTTCTGTTGTTGTTGTTGTTGTTGTTGCTGTTGTTGTACAACTCTGAATTTACGAGTTATTTCCTGCACTGTGATATAAACCAGCTGTTATAATCTGAAATAATTTAAGGTGACCCCTGTCAGTATGTTGGAGCCCATAGCAGTTGACTCCATTTGACCAGAAAGGAAGTTATCTTCCCATTCGTGAGCAGACCTTACAACTAAATGCGTAATATTAATTTTAGTAGAATTTGAAATTTACATATACACATAATACTGCTAAATATTAACCACCTCCAGAAAGCTATGATGCAGAAGTTAGATTCAAACCCGCATCTCATCAGCCTGATTTACTCTCTCTCTCTCTCTCTCTCTCTCTCTCTCTCTCTCTCTCTCTCTCTCTCTCTCAGCATTGGTACAATAAACCAACACGGGTTACATCAGAAAGGCTACAGCTAGCTTATTCTCTGATCCTAGTAGAAAGTAAGCTACTGCACGTCTGGACACTTTGCTGTTAGGAGCCTTTGAACTAAGAAATAAAACTGAATTTAACAATGGTCAAATTCACTTTAATTGCCGAAAGATCCAGTTCAGATTTAATCAGGAATTTGATGACAAATCACAGTGATAAACAATGTTAACTGAAGATTGGATTCATAGTACTTCACTATACTTCTTAAGTATGTGGAATCCATACCCCAATCACATCGTAACCAGGATTGTGAGTGGTCATAGGGTTATCTGACTGGCAAGAAAGTGTTACAAAATGTTACACAATTTCTAAATTACCAACTGCCTGGCAAACTAAGAAAGATGCCCTATTGCACTGTGGGGTTCCTTTCGAAGGTTTAAATTGTTGGCAATCGTCTTATCATGCACGAGTTTCGGAAGTACTATTCCCATGCACCGATAATACTTCACCTTCTGAAGTGACGAAGGCTGTGAAATGCACACCTACTTCAATGTCAGCTTTGAGTGCTCTGTACAAGGGGCCTGTGTAAGGAGAGCACATGGGATACGCATGTTACATCCAGTACAAATTACCAATGAACCTGGCCTTCCGTTGGGAGGATTAGAAAATACAATCCCAAGTTAAAACAAAAGTAGTCAGAATATAGTGAGAGAGAATAATGCATACTTCAGAGACACTGCGACAAGGGAGTGATTGAGCACCACAATGTGTAGCCTGGGAGGCTCATTGTGCTGAATAGATTAACCCAAAGAGTAGAAAATGCAATTAGTAACTGAGGTCCACATCGGAACAAATTGCATTTACATTGGTTATGAATTCTTATTTAGTTCTTTCCGAAAGGGTAAATTAAATGATACTGGGTACTGAGTGTCCACTGCAGTAGACAGATTGAATTTCACTAAAGTGCAATTGAATTTACATGGGAGGAGATCACTGGTTAGATTTACGATAAAGTTTCAGTTCTTCCCTACTTCAGCGTCGAGGAACAATTTGAGAATAATAAACTGTGTTTGGTAACATCATTCAAGGACACTGAATAGTGCTGAAGTTACAGGGGCCAACACCTGCCAATCTGCCAGGCCTTTGACAGAAAACTTGAGTTCGTATGTTGACCCCATTGTGCTTTGTGGACTATACAGCGTTGTTATAGGCATGGACTCGTGCGAACCCACCTCAAATCCTGAAGGCTGTCGGGTCCACTGTAACTAGTTCCACTTCCAGTCCACAAGCGTATAAACCCATGTTTGCTGCAGAAGCAATGATCTGGTGGCAAGGGTTAGCTCCTCTGTAGCATCACTAGGTGACATTTCCTATCCATAATTTGTTCAAGATATTCTCTGCAGCTACGCTGACTTTGTTAGAGTTGTTTCACTGCACCCTATAATGAAATTTGAGTACTTCCTTGCTCTCACTTCCTTGAAGATCCATGACAAAATGTCACCTCAGTTACGCACAGATTATTAATTACTGTCAGAGTTACAATATATTAATCGATAATGTCTATAGATCTTGGCGTGTCCGCTATTTATATGTAAATGTTTGTGTAAGCCATAGAAGATTAAACAACTCCAATTAGGTCCTGCTTGACGCTACTGAAGTGTTAAGTGGCGGTGGTTTGGGGTTGCTGAATGGACGCTACAGGGCGTCTGGCTCAGAGCGTTCCTTGAAATATCGATTCGCAACAGTTCGTTGTGTCACTGTGGCGACTATTGCTACTGCAGATGCAGTACGATGCGTCAGGGCCATACGCCAAACACTATGGTTTTCCCTCTCGGTAGTGCCATGTGGCAGTCCGGGGTCCGGTCTTAATGCGGCCTCACACTCTCATGACCATCGCTGCCAGCAACCATGTACAGTGGCTACATTCCTCCGAAGTCTTCCTGCAGTATTGCAGAAGGCACATCCACCTTCTTGTAGCCATATTATACGACCTCGTTCAAACTCAGTCAGGTGTTGATAATCGCGTCTGTGTCGCCTTAAAGGCATTCTTGATTAACATCAGCTCACCACTTCCAGCCTCAAAGGTAATTATCGCTCACGACCGTTAAAACGTGTATTTAAAGAAAACCTGATTTGCATCCTCACGCGACTGGCGCGAAAGTTGAATAGACATCTTTCATATGTAGAAACGCGACTACCAGATTTCATTAATGTCGCAATTCCTTCTCGGTGTCTCCCCACCCCCTTCTTCCTTCACAGAAGATGGAGTGATGTTAGCAAATGATTGTATACTTTTCCGAACGTATGAAGTTTGAAGGGATCTAGAAGTTATTCGCGAAAATAATAACGGCTAATATTTTTTACTGTTAATTAGTTAACAGGGTGAAGTTGTGTGAAAACAATGAGATTAGTTATAACTGTATACAGTAATAACTGCAACTGTTGTGCCCACATCAGATTATTGTACCTGGAAATACAGCGCACACACATTATATAAGGAATAACGATCAGCATTGGTGCTTCCTCCTGAGCTGTCAGCTGGTTATTGAGCGCTCCTATCTCACGGAAGATAATAAACACCTCGCTGCGTCATGTGCTATCGGCCGCATTAAATTATGACGCCGCGTGAGCCAGTAGGGCTTCTGTAATACTTCGTTGGTTATAATATCAAAATAGGCACGGTCCGACCAATGCGCTGTCTTACATGACTACGGTGGTTTGAATGCAATGTTTCCAGTACAGTTTAAATACTGTGGTCGAGGAAAGCTGCATACTTGGGAATCTGAAGAACCCATCGGTGCGGCTCAGTATGGTCCATCAGACTCCCCGCTAATTCAGTACTAATTGTTTTACTGTAAGGAAGTAAAGGTTTGATATCCCTCGATGACATCATCAGGGATTGGGGAAGGATGGGGTACGAATTTGGCCGTGTCCGTTTTCAAGGAAACCATCACGGCAATTGCCTTGTGTGATTTAGGGAAACCACTTTAAACCTACATTTGGATGACCGGACACTACTTTGAACCACCATTCTCGTGAAAGTGTGTACAGTGTCGCAATCACTGTTCCACCTCGTTCGGTGGTTTATTGGATGTGAAACACCTTAGAGTTCATTTACAACAAGGATCGGCGTATAATTTTTCTGACAGCCTGTGAGACATCTTAACACAATTTTCCGAAACGCACGTTCTGCTTCTGTATGGAGTTAACGATAATATAGTTAGACAGTGGAGTGTACATTTGTAAGATAAGAGGTTACTGCAAAACTCAAGAATCAGGAGAGCGATGCTACTGAGTAGTGGTTCACACCATCGAAGGAACATGGACTGACTTTCGGCATCGCCAGTCGCAAATTTTGATATGGCAAGCTCCTAAATCTCGAATGCCTGCTGCCACACGAGTAGCTTATTAAAAGAACAAAGCTTTTTGTAAACAAAGCTTGGTTGGACATCTGCCTCCAGGTTTTCTTCCAGTTCTGTTGAGTATGGGATGCGCTTAGTCACGCAACCTGCGTTTTCAACGGTTTACATGTGCCAGATGGCAGTAATAACACGTTTCACATCCTCTTTGTCTGACAGCTACAGAACGGAGCTGGACTTCGTATGCATGGGGCACACTGGTTTTTCATATTGCAGAACAGTGATGTTTTATACTCTGTCATTCGACCGAGCACATTTTATTGCTGTTAAGAGTTCACACTGTAATATTACCTTCATCGATATTTTATAATTTGCGGCGGATTCACGAAACTGAATTACTGTACATCTTTAATCAAAGTGATTCCCAAGCATACAGTAATTATCACGTTAATAAAATTTTCAGTTTACTGTTATTACATTTGGTGGGCATTAAAATTCCATGAAGTGTAAGTTTCACGGGAAAATAAGAATATTCTTTTGTTCAAGCCATTAAAGTCGTATTAAATGTCCGCACTTAAATATGATTCAGTACGAAGGCAGTAATCGCCTGCGCTACGATTAATGACAAGGGAAGCACAAAATGCCGCGGAAGGTGCAATGAGAAATGACATCCGATGTACATGACAAAACGCGGACACAAACATTTAACCTCGCTTTTCATCTTCCGCATCTCATTGACCCAAAGCGAGTTACACTAAAATGGCTTACGACACATTCGTTTCGGCGCCTATCTTCAAAACCGATTCCTTGTTTGAAAGTACTGCGCATCGCGACAGCAAATTCAATGATGTGGCCCTGAGAAATAGGTGACATGTTGTCAGGAAGTATAAAAAGCGGGGCTACGTCCTGTCTAATGAGCTTAAAGATCATATTTCTTTTACCGTATAGTTCTTAAACGAATATCAAGAGAATGATGAAGCCTGATATCCGCACTCTGCTGTTTCAGTCTATACATGCGCAAGATTCTGTAAACGCATAAGCTATTCCGTGAGGATATCAACAGACAGTGCGTCATATCTGACAGGGACACATCTAGCTAACTGGCCGTTAGTTATGGCTGGTTGGGCAGGTTGGAGTGAGAGAAGAGTACGTCACCTGACCGGTACCGTGTCAACAATACCAGGACCCAACCGCACCGACCGGCCGCCGTGTCATCCTCAGTGTAACCGGATGCTGATACGGAGGGGCGTGTGGTCAGCACACAGCTCTTCCAACCGTTATCAGTTTTCGTCACTGGTGTCGCCATTTCTCAATCAAGTACTCGTAAATTGGCCTCACAAGGGTTGAACGCACCACGTTTGCCAACAGCACTCGGCCGCCCCGGACAGTGACCCACCCAAGTGCTATCCAAGCCCGACAGCGGTTAGCTTTGGTGATCTGACGGGAACAGGTGTTACCACCGGTCTACAACAGCACTAAGAAAAATCAACCTTCGGGTTGATGGACGCTTTAACTGCAGCCTTCCTTAAGTACAAGTGCCTATGAGTAAGGCAATTAACCTACAAGAGGATGCGATAAACTACTTTGGATTTCGTGTCCGTTTTTTAGAACTTTCACATGGCCTATAGTTGCTGCACTATTTAGCCAATTTTTGAATTTTTATAAACTACATAATTATTTGGCTTGCTTTAACAAGCAACAATTAGTCTCGTGCGGAGGATGTTCACACCTGGCCTCTTAAGCTTATGGTCTTCACGAGAGGTAAAAAAAGTGGCGAGTCACCACGAGACTAGGAGTTATGAGTAAGGATGTATTTGGAGTATACACGTTTCCCTGTGATACTGTCCGTAAAATCAGCAGTTTGTTTTCGGATATCCTGTTTCGCGGAGATTATCTCATGACGTCCTCACCAGGTGTTGCGAACGATGGTCTTCTGTGAGTGCGCTGACTGGACTCTAACCAAGCAAGAATGATATCGTCAATCCGTCCGGACATATTAAGTCTATTTAATTATCATTTCATATAAAGCATTTCCACCGATTACGTCGTAAAAGGTTACATTATTGTAAGAACAGCTAAACAAAATTGGTCAAAATGGCGTATGGCTGTGACAAACACCTGGAGTAAATATGGCCACAAAAAACACACAATCTACATTGGCTATGTTGTTGAACTAGTAATGATAATTTGGTCTACCACTGAAGTTAGACGCGCCCTTGAGAAAAGCCACGTCTTTGACCTCGGGTCAGAATATTGTCCTCAGTTTCCGTCGTTCAATTTTCTCGATGGCATTGACCACTACCAGACAGTCGTCAAGTCTACGGGAGTTGACGTATCACCAATACCAAGGCCATCTAGAAAACAGAACGACCGATATTGAGAACAATATTCTAATCCAAGGTCCAAGATTCTACGTGGATGTGCAAAAATTCAGAACTGTACTCCCTGACCGAACGATTCAGTTCCATTCCACACAAAAGACGCTTGAACCAACAAAGCAACGTTGGATGGTTAGCCGACTCCCAAAGATATTTCACGGAAATCGCCGTTCACCCACTGGCAACTACTGACAAGAAAAAGTTCACCTCTTTATGTTCATGGTCAGACAGACAGGAGTAAGAGGAGGAAATGAATGTTTAACGTCCCGTCGACAACGAGTTCATTATAGACGGAGCACAAGCTCGGGTTAGGGAAGGATGGAGAAGAAAATCGACTGTGCCCTTTCAAAGGAACCATCCCGGCATTTGCCTTAAGCGATTTAGGGAAACCACGGAAAACCTAAATTAAGATGGCCGGACGTGGGTTTGACCCGTCGTTCTCCCGAATGCGAGTTCAGTGTGCTAAAGACTGCGCTCCCGTGCTCGGTACAACAGAAAATCGTCAAGCTCAAAAACTCATGGATACTAGAATGACAAACCCAAAGCGACATGTAGTTTTGGGAGAATTAGAAGAACATAATATAGAATGTTTCTAAGTCTCTCATCAAAGGGTCAACCGACATAGTAGTAGTAGTAGTAGTAGTAGTAGTAGCTAATAATAATAATAATAATAATAATAATAATAATAATATGGTCAAACCCGGTACAACATAACAGGCATGCACGGTGGATACAAGCAGAAACAGACACATACAAGATGATACCACAAATGCCTGAAGTGATAATTTTGCAACATGAAGTCACCCAAGCAATTAATTCTACTCACAATTGGAAAGCCCCTGGAAATGATAAAATAGCAAATTTCTGGTTAAAGAAGTTCACCTCAATGCATTCACAACTAACTAAATTATTTAACAGTTACAATGCAGACCCATACACATTCCCTGATACACTTACACATGGAATAACTTATCTGAAACCTAAAGATCAAGCAGACACAGCGAACCCAGCTAAATATCGCCCCATAACATGCCTACCAACAATATACAAAATATTAACTTCAGTCATTAAACAGAAATTAATGACACATACAACACAGAACAAAATTATAAATGAAGCACAAAAAGGCTGTTGCAAAGGAGCACGAGGATGTAAAGAGCAACTGATAATAGATGCAGAGGTGACATATCAAGCTAAAACTAAACAAAGGTCGCTACACTACGCATACATTGATTACCAAAAAGCTTTTGATAGTGTACCCCACTCATGGTTACTACAAATATTGGAAATATACAAAGTAGATCCTAAATTGATACAGTTCCTAAACATAGTAATGAGAAATTGGAAAACCACACTTAATATCCATACAAATTCAAATAATATCACATCACAGCCAATACAGATTAAGCGTGGAATATACCAAGGAGACTCATTAAGTCCTTTCTGGTTCTGCCTTGCTCTAAACCCACTATCCAACATGCTAAATAATACAAATTATGGATACAATATTACTGGAACATATCCACAGAAAATCACACATCTGCTATACATGGATGATCTAAAACTACTGGCAGCAACAAATCAACAACTCAACCAATTACTAAAGATAACAGAAGTATTCAGCAACGATATAAGTACAGCTTATGGAACAGACAAATGTAAGAAAAATAGCATAGTCAAGGGAAAACACACTAAACAAGAAGATTACATATTGGATAACCACAGCGACTGCATAGAAGCGATGGAAAAAACGGATGCCTATAAATATCTAGGATACAGACAAAAAATAGGAATAGATAATACAAATGTTAAAGAAGAACTAAAAGAAAAATATAGACAAAGACTAACAAAAATACTGAAAACAGAATTGACAGCAAGAAACAAGACAAAAGCTATAAATACTTATGCCATACCAATATTGACCTACTCATTTGGAGTAGTGAAATGGAGTAACACAGACCTAGAAGCACTCACTACACTTACATGATCACAATGCCACAAATATAGAATACATCACATACATTCAGCAACAGAAAGATTCACATTAAGCAGAAAGGAAGGAGGAAGGGGATTTATCGACATAAAAAACCTACATTATGGACAGGTAGACAATTTAAGAAAATTCTTTATAGAACGAGCAGAAACTAGCAAAATACCCAAGGCAATCACTCATATAAATACATCGGCTACACCACTGCAATTTCATAACCACTTCTACAAGCCTTTAGATCACATAACATCAACAGATACGAAGAAAGTAAATTGGAAAAAGAAAACACTACATGGCAAGCACCCGTATCATCTAACACAGCCACACATCGATCAAGACGCATCCAACACATGGCTAAGAAAAGGCAATATATACAGTGAGACAGAAGGATTCATGATTGCAATACAGGATCAAACAATAAACACCAGGTATTACAGCAAGCATATTATTAAAGATCCCAATACCACAACAGATAAATGCAGACTTTGCAAACAACAAATAGAAACAGTAGATCACATCACAAGCGGATGTACAATACTAGCAAATACAGAATACCCCAGAAGACATGACAATGTCGCAAAAATAATACATCAACAGCTTGCCTTACAACATAAACTTTTAAAACAACAAGTTCCTACATACAAGTATGCACCACAAAATGTACTGGAGAATGATGAATACAAATTATACTGGAACAGAACCATTATAACAGATAAAACAACGCCACATAACAAACCTGACATCATACTCACCAATAAAAAGAAGAAATTAACACAACTAATCGAAATATCCATAGCCAATACAACAAATATACAAAAGAAAACAGGAGAAAAAATTGAAAAATTCATCCAACTGGCTGAGGAAGTCAAAGACATGTGGCATCAGGATAAAGTTGACATCATACCAATTATACTATCAACTACAGGAGTCATGCCACACAATATCCACCAGTACATCAATGCAATACAGCTACACCCAAACATATATATACAAGTACAGAAATCCGTAATTATTGATACATGTTCAATTACCCAAAAGTTCCTAAATGCAATATAACACATACTGTACAGTTAATAGGAAGTGACGCATGATCAAGGTCCGCATCACTTTCCATTCTTAACCAGACTTAACGTCTGAGAAAGTAAAGAAATAATAATAATAATAATAATAATAATAATAATAATAATAATAATAATCGTACATGTAACGATTCTGTTCAACCCGCTAGGATTGTAAAATGTTGCCAGCAATTAGCTGCTAATTGTTCAGTTATTTTTAGCTCTCAACTGAACTGCTAGCAGTATCTCGTTATCACTGCCAGAGATAGAGTGAAGGAGTTCATCTGATAAGTTATCATGAAATAAGCTGCGGATGTTTACACAACGCTGCTTGCGAAATGGATGATGAGGGCGGCCCTTTCACTCGTGGGTGGTGCTCCCCTATTTAAGGCGCTTAAGTACAAGAAATCTAAGCACTGCTTTGTTTACTGCCGATTTGGAAACGATAAAGAACGTTATCAACTCTTCGTTGGACGCTTTAACTTCAGTTGGAAATACCTTCACTGAACTTTTACTAGGATCTATCCAGACCGACTACACAGTGTAATGTCCACTGATAAAATTCTATAGTGCGGTTTAGTATTCAGGTTGACATCAGATAGCCATTTACAGTTTACAACGTTGACATTCCCCCTGCAACACACCTGTATTAGAAAGAAATATCGATAGGATAGGTGAAAAGCTTACAAATGGTTCAGAGCACTATGGGACTCAACTTCTGAGGTCATTAGTCCCCTAGAACTTAGAACTAGTTAAACCTAACTAACCTAAGGACATCACACACATCCATGCCCGAGGCAGGATTCGAACCTGCGACCGTAACAGTCGCGCGGTTCCGGACTGAGCGCCTAGAACCGCTAGACCACCGCGGCCGGCGTGAAAAGCTTTACCGCGTACTGTCCACTCCAGTGTCTTCCTGTTACCTAACGAAACAAAAACCAAAAATCTTTAGTTTGAGTAATAGCTTCTCGCACAAGTGCAAGCCTTTCTTCCCATAGTATTTTGTGTCTCCTACGAGAGATTGGTTCAAATGGCTCTGAGCGCTATGGGACTCAACTGCTGAGGTCATTAGTCCCCTAGAACTTAGAACTAGTTAAACCTAACTAACCTAAGGACATCACACACATCCATGCCCGAGGCAGGATTCGAACCTGCGACCGTAGCGGTCTTGCGGTTCCAGACTGCAGCGCCTTTAACCGCACGGCCACTTCGGCCGGCCCTACGAGAGAAAATTAAAATAAAACAATGTTCTTGTTATCGCGAATTTAATCTTTATCAGACTGTTTCACTGTAACACTAAGGGCTACTCGAAATCACAATAATCTTCGTTTTATCTGAATTCTTCCGGGGGTTGTTTGGTCTTTACCAACGCATAATATAGTCAGATGAAAGCACCAAATCTAAGCACAGCTTCTTGTTCTTACACGTGGCACAAATACACTTTCGCTCGTTAAATTTATGTTATCAATTTAAAACGCAGTAATAAAAAAAGAATGCCAGCGTTAAAATACAGCACATCCGTTTATTATTTACTTTGATCATGTACAAGTTACGGTGTATAATATATCCGTCTAGATATTGTGCTCAATTATTTCCAGAAAATTTACGCTGTTTATTTATGTTAGCTCTACTCTGAAGTAGGTATCTCTAATCTGCATTCTGTATATGTTGAGGAAGACCATTTTCGCCCCCCTTCTCTTACTACACACCCTAAATGATCTATAACGTAGAAAATAATGTACAGCCATTGTAAACACTTTTCGAATGCTGCTCGACGATAGTTCTTAAATTATCTAATACAAGGCTCTGCATTCAAACACAGCCTTAAATCTCAGCTTATGCTTCGAGGGACGTACATTACTTCCAGAATGTTTGTCGTCTGTCGTACACACAAGACATCTGGCATCCGAATCGCATTCTTAAGCAGTACGTATCCATCAGCTTTCTATAAAATAAATGGTACAAGTTATCAGAAGACCTAGAAATTAACATATCCATCACTTAGATTTTATAGCGTTCTGAAATATTCTGGCCTTAGTCAAATTTTTCTAGAACCAAACTAATGAATGTTCATCTCCCTTAGAATTTTATTGATTAACCTACTACTCTGTCCTTACGCAGCATAGCTTAGAATTCTATAGACTAACGTACTCAGTCCTTACGCAGCATATATGCCACTTCCCACTTTCTCTAGCTCAGGGAATGAACTACACTCGCAGTGCCTGATTGTAGTACTCTACACCATGTACTTTCGCGACATCACTTGTTTTTGTTTCTGTATGTTATCGGTAAGTGGTAGTGTCTGTTTGAAGAAAGTTGTTTATCACAATGTCAGCATGTATCCGAGAAATAAAGGTAACGTGAGTTTGATTTTGGACTAGAATGTGTTTACAGCATGCTGTAATATGCTCATATACATTACACTATCGAGTAAGTAACTGTTTTACATCACAACATATCGGTTTTTTCTTCAACGTTTCACTGTATACAGTCGGTATGACATACTTTCACATTCCAGCTGAAATGCTTTCACAGTTTTTAGATGCTTATTAGTGAGTTTTCTGAGTATTGCAGATGTTTATATTATTTTCTAGTTCATATAAACAGCCTGACTAAAACAATGAAGCACCCAGAAGATGTGGCTGAATGTCAATGTAACTCTGTACGCGTATACATTATCGGTAGGTATGGAATGATTAAAGTTGCAATTCTCTCACAGAACGGATACCGTAGTGCATTAGTGACGTTAATGCTTTGCGTTGTTACAGCAAATAAGGAACGTGGGAGACAGCGTTAACAGTATCTGACAGAGTTTGGAAGGGGCCCCACTGTTCGTCTCCATTTTGCCGGCTGGTCTAATCGTGTATCCAAATATGTGAAGCGTTCGTATGCGAAATTGACCCGATGTTGGATTGCGTGGGAACGTGAGGGCAGGCATACGGGTCGTCAAGGTTCCGGTCGACCACGTCTGACCTCCACAAGCGAGGATCGCTGTATTGTGCACCGAGCATATGGTAACCGCTTCGCATCTGAGAACAAATAATGGATTCCCTGCACCATTCTGTTCATTCCGCACCACTGGCCGGAGACTAACAGTAGCCCGATTAGCGTAGGCTGCCATTAACAACACAATCAGCTGCGTTTGGCGTGGTGCTGTGACTGGGAAGCATAGACTGTTGTTGAACTGTCCCCCATTGTGTACAACGAATCATGGTTCTGAACTATCCCGGATGACAATCGACGGCGAGTACAGAGGCGACCTGTGGTAGTGGTCACATTCTTCCCATGTTCTGAAGGGGCAAAGCGGTGTTACTCCTGGCGTCATGGTGTTCAGGTCGCGGCTGGTAGTGATTGAGGGAAATCTGATGGCACAACATCCTGCGCCCTCATGTATACCTCGCATGCGACAGTTTCTTACAAGGGAACCTCCCCATCGCACCCCCCTCAAATTTAGTTATAAGTTGGCACAGTGGATAGGCCTTGAAAAACTGAACACAGATCAATCGAGAAAACAGGAAGAAGTTGTGTGGAACTATGAAAAAAATAAGAAAAATATACAAACTGAGTAGTCCATGTGCAAGATAGGCAACATGAAGGATAGTGTGAGCTAAGCAGCGCCGTGGTCCCGTGGTTCAAATTGTTCAAATGTCTCTGAGCACTATGGGACTCAACTGCTGTGGTTATCAGTCCCCTAGAACTTAGAACTACTTAAACCTAACTAACCTAAGGACATCACACACATCCATGCCCGAGGCAGGATTCGAACCTGCGACCGTAGCAGTCCCACGGTTCCGGACTGCGCGCCTAGAACCGCGAGACCACCGCGGCCGGCGTGGTCCCGTGGTTAGCGTGAGCAGCTGCGGAACGAGAGGTCCTTGGTTAAGTCTTCCCTCGAGTGAAGAGTTCATTTTTGTTTTTTTTTTTTTTTTCTTCAGACAATTATCAAAGTTCAGGCACTCACACATAATCAACTCCGCTCTCCAAAATTCCAGGACATGTTTAGATTTGCTTGGACATATGCAGGATTTGACGGTATACACACGGAAAAATTTGAAAACGTTAAAAACATAAGTTTTGACAGAGCACAGGGAAAACTGTGCTACTGTGAAACTGTTGCACTCATTTGTTGCAGTTTATGTGACAAAATCTTATGTTTTCATCACTTTTTTGGGAGTGATTATCACATCCACAAGAAAACCTAAATCGGGCAAGGTAGAAGAATCTTTTTACCCAATCGCCAAGTGTACAAGTTAGGTGGGTCGACAACATATTCCTGCCATGTGACGCACATGCCGTCACCAGTGTCGGATAGAATATGTGAGACGTGTTTTCCTGTGGAGAGGAATCGGTTGACCTATGACCTTGCGATCAAATGTTTTCGGTTCCCATTGGAGAGGCACGTCCTTTCGTCTACTAATCGCACGGTTTTGCGGTGCGGTCGCAAAACACAGACACCAAACTTATTACAGTAAATAGGGACGTCAATGAACGAACGGACAGCTCCTAAATAAAAAAGTAAACTTTTCACTGGAGGGAAAACTTGAACCGAGGACCTCTCGTTCCGCAGCTGCTCACGCTAACCACGGGACCACGGTGCTCCTGAGCTCACACTCTCCTTCATGTTGCTTATCTTGCGCATGGACTACTCTCAGTGTATATTTTGCTTATTTTTTTCATAGTTCCACACAACTTCTTCCTGTTTTATCGATTGATCTGTGTTCAGTTTTTCAAGGCCTATCCACTGTGCCAACTTATAACTAAATCTGAGGGGGTTGCCATGGGGAGGTTCCCTTGTTAGTACCATTTACAACGCTCGTGCAGACATGGCTTAAATGTGCCTCAATGAACTGTCTGCGTGATGAGGCACTCCAGTGGCTACCGAGAGTCCCAGATCCGCCCCCGACAGAACATGTACGGGACCAGCTCGGACGCCAACTCCTCCCCAGTGCCAGTAAACAGGGTATTAAAATCAGGAGATGATACAAGAGCTTCATGACACCCTTCCCAACCGAATCAGAGCATGCATCCAAGCCACAGGGGATGCAGCGTCATACTGAAAGGTGGACTCCTCCTGCTTAATTCTTTGTTAATTTTACTTCATTTTGTAATCAGTGTCGTAACATCACAATACTTCTCAGCCCGTGAAATTTCATATCGTTTCCTCCCCCTTCTGGGTGCTTAATTCTTTATGTGAGGTAGTGCAATGTTTATTATTCACTTTGAATATGTCCTAGAATTTTTGTGAATCACTGCAATTTTTTAAATTTAGTATTTCACTCATTCTGTCTTAGAACAAGGCATTAACTATCAATAAAAGCTTTTCATTCATAAAATGTAAGCTTAGGACTGACGAAGTTAATACCTATCACATCATAGTTTCCCAACAGTATAAAGTAGAGCAGCCGGCCAATATACACTGAGAAGAGAAAATTCATGTGAAAGCGATAACATCTATAGATGGCGGTAGTATCGTGTACACAAGGTCTAACAGGGCAGTGCATCGGCGGAACTGTCATTTGTACTCAGGTGATTCATGTGAAAAGACTTCCGACGCGATTATGGTCATACGATGGTAATTAACAAACTTGGAATGTGGACTGGTAGTTGAAGCTAGAAGCATGGGACATCCCATTTTGGAAATCGTTAGGGAATTCAATATTCCGAGGCCCACAGTGTAAAGAGAGTGCCGAGAATACCAAATTTCAGTCATTGTCTCTCACCATGACAAAGCAGTGGCCGACGGCCATCAGTTAACAACCGACAGCAACGGCGCTTGCGTAGAGTTGTCAGTGCTAAAAGACAAAGAACAATGTGTGTAGTAACCACAGAAATCAATGCGGGATGTACAACGAATGTATCCGTTAGGAAAGTGCTGTGAAATTTGGCATTAATGGGCTATGGCAGTAGACGATCAATGCGAGTTCCTCTGTTAACAGCATGACATTGCCTGCAGCACCTCTTCTGGGCTCATGACCACATCGGTTGGACCCTAGACTACTGGAAAACCTTGGCCTGGTGAGACAAGTCCCCATTTTCAGTTGGTAAGAGCTGAAGGTAGGGTTCGAGTGTGATGTAGGCCCCACGAAGCCATGGACCCAAGTTGTAAACAAGGCACTGTGCAAGCTGGTAGTGGCTCCATAATGGTGTGGGTTGTGTTTACAAGGACCGAGTCCTCTGGTCAAGGGATCATTGGCTGGGAATATTTATGTTCCGCTACCTGGAGACAATTTGCAGCCATTCATGGACTTCATGTTCCCAAACAACGATGGAATTTTTATGGATGGGAATGCACTGTGTCACTGAGCCACAATTGTTCGCGATTGTTTTGAAGCTCAGTTTGGACAATTCGAGCGAATGATTTGGTCACCCAGATCGCCCGACATGAATCCCATGGAACATTTATGGGACATAATCAAGAGGTCAGCTCGTGCACTGGCAACACTTTCGCAGTTATCGACGGCTATAGAGGCAGCATGGCTCAATATTTCTGCAGGGGACTTCTAACGACTTGTTGAGTCCGTATCACGTCGAGTTGCTGCACTACACGCGGAAAAAGTAGGTCCGTCAGCCCTTCTCTTGACCAAGACGTCAAGGAAAGGTAATTTACCCTCCGTTTCAGTCTCCATAGTGAATTTGATGTTGGGGTGTATGGAGTTTAGATGTGTAAGGAAGTGCCGGCCGCGGTGGTCTAGCGGTTCTGGCGCTGCAGTCCGGAACCGTGGGACTGCTACGGTCGCAGGTTCGAATCCTGCCTCGGGCATGGGTGTGTGTGATGTCCTTAGGTTAGTTAGGTTTAAGTAGTTCTAAGTTCTAGGGGACTTATGACCTAAGATGTTGAGTCCCATAGTGCTCAGAGCCATTTTTTTTTGTGTAAGGAAGTCAAGGAGTTTATCCATACCATGTGGCCAGATGACGAACGTGTCGTCCACGTAACGGAAAAAGCAAGTAGGTTTCCATACGGATGACGACAGGGCTTCTTCCTCTAAGTTCTCCATGTACAAATTCGCTACCACCGGTGAGAGTGGGCTACCCATGGCGACTCCCTCCGTTTGTTCGTAGTATTCTCACGGCACCCTACGTCATGGGGTGTATCGGAAGACTACGCACACAGATCTGTATTTGCACGCAGACAGCTGCCACCACCCTTCACAGAGGAATGGGGTACTTAAAACTCTAGTACATAGGGCGCGCACTATCTCTGACGCAGAGAGTCTACCCCAGGAATTGGAACATCTGAGAACTGTTTTTCGAAAAAATGGGTACTCAGAGTGGCAGATTCAACGTGCTCTCCGCCCAACCACTGCAGCACAACCTGTTGAGATGGATGAAGTCACGAGGGAGGAGGTAGGCACTGCGTTTATTCCATACACAGGCGCACTCTCGGGGAAAATCGCCCGCATTCTGAAGAAATACCGGGTCGAACTGTGTTTTGTCCTTCAAATAAAACTCGTGCACTGGTGGGGAGCGCCAAGGATGACCTCGGTTTGAGGAAGGCCGGCGTGTACCAGATTCCGTGTCAATGTGGCAAGTCGTATATTGGTCAGGCGATGCGTACCGTCGAGGATCGATGCCGTGAACACCAGAGGCACACTCGACTGATGTATCCGAGCAAGTCGGCGGTCGCTGAACATTGTTTGTCGGAATATCACGCCATGGAGTATGACCGCACGAGGATTCTGGTACAGACGTCGAGATACTGGGACAGCGTTGTTAGAGAGGCCATCGAAATTCGCACCAATGACGACCTCATAAACCGCGACTGTGGCTATAATCTTAGCAAGGCTTGGGAACCAGCGATCGGGTTAATCAAGAGTACATCGAGCAAACGTATAGTTGTGACGACCACGGCGGACAGAGCCATCACACCGACGTCATCTCAGACGCCGTCGCAATCTGTTCCACCGCGCGACCGTGGCGCAGGGGCGCGGACGGCGGAGGGAGCGCGCCGCGGGCGGAGGGTATTTAAATCGGCCGCCGCCGCGACCGAACCCAGTTCCCTCTGAGCAGCCTTAGCGTACGGATCTCCGTGCCGGCACGTTCACAGGAGCTCAGTCCGTCAGTTCACCTGATGATGGCGACATGTATGAACGCCGAAATATTGTGCCCGTTGGACACTATAGACCGGCAGCACACCCGTGGATATTTTGATTATCAAATACGCCGGGAGAAACTCAAGAATATATTTTTGTTGTACTTAAAAGGCAAATTGTACCAGACAAAAATCAATGATATTACTACGTACTATTTCCGGAGTACAATTAACATTGAATATGGAAATTGCGCTGGCAGTTTGAATGGCCCAACGGCCAGAAGTTTACTGCACTGTCCACGGAAATAAGCGCCGTCAATGCAAACCACAAGTAGTACTTACGCCGCTCTTTACGGAAACCTACAGCGTCAAAACAAGTTACTTCACCAAAATATAAATCAGGCTAAATTAATTCCAACAAAGCATTCTCTTTGCAATATGTTATTTTTTTCTTTCTTTCATCAACATCATGATAATGCTATCGAAACTAGTCGAAGTAAAAAAAAAAAAAAAAAAAAAAAAGAAAAGAAAAAAAAAGGAAGTCATATTGCATCATATTGCCGGTCACGTGTTACACTACTGGCCATTAAAATTGCTACACCAAGAAGAAATGCAGATGATAGACGGGGATTCATTGGACAAATATATTATACTAGAACTGACATGTCATTACATTTTCACGCAATTTGGGTGCATACCTCCTGTGAAATCAGTACCCAGAACAACCACCTCTGGCCGTAACACCGGTCTTGATACGCCTGGGAATTAAGTCAAACACAGCTTGGATGGCGTTTACAGGTACAGCTGCCCATGCAGCTTCAACACGATACCACAGTTCATCAAGAGTAGTGACTGGCGTATTGTGACGAGCCAGTTGCTCGGCCACCATTGACCAGACGTTTTCAGTTGGTGAGAGATCTGGAGAATGTGCTGGCCAGTGCAGCAGTCGAACACTTTCTGTATCCAGAAAGGCCCGTACAGGACCTGCAACATGCGGTTGTGCACTATCCTGCTGAAATGAGGGGATCCGCAGGGATCGAATGAAGGGTAGAGCCACGGGTCGTAACACATCTGAAATGTAACGTAGACTGTTCGAAGTGCCGTCAATGCGAACAATAAGTGACCGAGACGTGTAACCAATGGCACCCCATACCATCACGCCGGGTGATACGCCAGTATGGTGATGAATACATGCTTCCAATGTACGTTCACCGCGATGTCGCCAAACACGGATGCTAGCATCATGATGCTGTAAACAGAAACTGGATTCATCCGAAAAAATGACATTTTGCCATTCGTGCACCCAGGTTCGTTGTTGAGTACACCATCGCAGGCGCTCCTGTCTGTGATGCAGCGTCAAGGGTAACCGCAGCCACGGTCTCCGAGCTGATATTCCATGCCGCTGCAAACATCGAACTATTCTTGGAGATGGTTGTCGTCTTGCAAACGTCCCCATCTGCTGACTCAGGGATCGAGACGTGGCTGCACGATCCGTTACAGCCATGCGGATAAGATGCCCATCATCTCGACTGCTAGTGATACAGGGCCGTTGGGATCCAGCACGGCGTTCCGTATTACCCTCCTGAACCCACCGATTCCACATTCTGCTAACAGTCACTGGATCTCGACCAACGCGAGCAGCGATGTCGCGATAGGCTACAATCCGACCTTTATCAAAGTCGGAAACGTGATGGTACGCATTTCTCCTCCTTACACGAGGCATCACAATAATGTTTCACCAGGCAACGCCGGTCAACTGCTGTTTGTGTATGAGAAATCGGTTGGAAACTTTCCTCGTGTCAGCACGTTGTAGGTGACGCCACCGGCGCCAACCTTGTGTGAATGCTCTGAAAAGCTAATCATTTGCATATGACAGCATCTTCTTCCTGTCGGTTAAATTTCGCGTCTGTAGCACGTCATCTTCGTGTGTAGCAATTTTAATGGCCAGTAGTGTATTTTACACACACTTTCGTGTACTGCAATAACAGCAGAAAAATGTGCATGTTCAACGTACACTGATGTGCACAGCTTTAGGACAGACGTAACTTCCGCATGACGTGTGTGGCCAAATAACATAGCTTGATTGAACTTGGACCATTCATACAAAGGACTGCTACAGTGTAGTAGAGAAAGCAAATGAAAGCAGTACACAACGAGACGAACAGGAACGGCATTTTAATTCGAAGACAGTAATTACACAGAGGTCACTGCGGTTCCTGATGGTCCCTAGACATTACAAAAGGCGGGACACAGCCCTTAATGGGGACTGAGGTCACCACGGCGGCAATGAATGTTCTGCAGCGTGCTCCCATGCTCCTGGCTACAAGGTTGGTAACGAGACCTCGTGGTACGGCGTTCCATTCCTCCACCAGCGCTGTTATAACCCGCTGGATGGTCTCTGGTGCTGCAATGCGTCACTCCAAGGCATTCGACACGTGTTCGATGGGATTTAAGCCGGGGAAACTGGCAGGCCAGTCCATCCGCCTAATATCGTCTCGTTCCAAGAATCGCTCTATCTGTGCTGTTCGATGTTGTCGCGGATTGTCACCCATAAAAATGAAGTCGGGACCGAATGCAACCCTGAAACGACGTACATGAGCAAGGAGTACAGTGTTACAATGACGTTGACCATCGGGTGTTTCGTGTTCAAAAATTTGGAAGTAAGTATGCCCGTGCAACTTTATGCCTCTCCACACCAGTACATCTGGACCTCAAAAACTATCACGTTCGACAACGTTCCTGAGTGCATGAAGTATTCCCACCTCCCACCTTACGAAGGTACGTAATTCACCTGGGGACATTGTCGAACATGGTCGTTTTAGTGGTCCAGGTGTTCTGGGGTGCGGAGGCATAACGTTGCATGGTCGTACTGGCCAAATGTTTTACGACGGCACACTCAATGGTCAACGTTATTTTGACAATGTACTCTTTCCCCATGTGCGTCTTTTCAGGGATGCAGTCAGCCTTGATTTCATTTTTACGGATGACAATGCGCAACCAAATCGAACAGCGCAGGTGAAGCAGCTCTCGGAACGAAACTATAGTCTTTGGGTAAAACTAAGTTTTGCATTCCAGTGTACTTTTACTCTGTACTTTCTTGCCAGATGAAGTAGTTATGACAATTTGTCTCATAAGGACCCGCTATTTTGGTCCACGGAATGCCACAGCTCCATTAAAAATTTGTCAGCATCTCTGTAAAAATAAAATGTGTCTCCAAACTTGGTGCCAGCCTTTCTGTCTAACGCCACTTCTTCAGCTTTCGAGTTAATTTCGATGAACTTTTATCAATGTCTTTCTCGCGTGGCTTCATGTGGCTGAGTGGCTCCGTTCGAGAAATTACCACCACAGAAAAATCCGAAATGGTCACTGCGAATCAAACCTGAGACCTCCGTAATAGTAGCCATCGATGCCAACAACAAGACCGCCCAGGTGGCCCTTACCACAGCGATTAATGAAGTTGGGAAAACTTATTGGCGTTTGTTTAATGAACTTGTGCTCACTATCAATCAAGATGAAAAAAATTACAAATATCATTAAGGAGTCAAAAATCATTTGAATAAAAAAAGTTAGGCGCCTAATCCCGTGTATAAATACATAATTAAACAACTGCTATGGCTTGGGGTTGTCTTAATCACTGAAATTTTTATGATCCAAGCCATGTTAACGAACCACTTTTTAATCTTTTATACACAAGATTAGTGTAACTCGTCGGCTTCGAGACGAAGCATACAACTAATGCGACTGTGGAAGTTCAGGACATGGAACATCATCTACACTATCGCAACTGCCCCATGAGATGTAGAACTGATGACCTATGGCTTAACATGAAATAAGCACAGGACGTGGCCCGATATCGGGCTGAGGAACTTTAAATGAAATTTTCCGGACACGAGAAAGTAAAAGTAAGCGTAAGTTGGTGGTTCTACGTTCATCAGACCACATACCCAAAGGAACGATTTATAACTTCTGGTTATACCAAAGAAACTTTTTTCTGTTACTTAACATGAGTTTCGCGTTTGGTAATGTTTCGTGTATTTAGAAATTGTCAAATTGCACTTGTTCTGGAATTCACATCAAACTGAGTTCCTACAACTCTCAAATTAGAAGAGTAGGGCAAGAGAATACCACCTCAATACATTCTTGCCTTTTAATGCAATGCAATGTTCAATCTACAAGGAAGTTAAAGTCACTTGGACGGCGACGTCATTAGAGATGCTGCGCAAGGCTTGGATTGAGGTAGGATACAAAACGATATCGGGTCGTCTACTTTTCAAAAGAATAACCTCGATATTTGTCTCGAGTAACTGAAGGAAATCAAGGAAAACCTGAAGTTGGATGGCCAGACCGGGAATTTGAACCACCTTCGTCCCGAATGTGAGTTCTGACCAGCCTACAGGCCTACTGAAGGCTGGGAGATGATACGTAACATTGTGCACCGAAATCTAAATTTCGGCACACTTTAACATTTCCCATTGAGATAGACGTGCCTTCAGCAGACAGCGAAGTAACCTTATCCACTTCGATAGATTAGAGGTTGTACACTAATCCCTTAAGTCCCTTACTCACTCCAAGATAAAATTCTTAACACACTGGACAGTTCCTCGAAGAGACTACTACTGTTTCCCGTTCGACCTATTCATTCACAAGCAGAGACGCAGAATCTTATCGTGCAACTGTCTTTAAAAATCAGTTGCCTAAATTCGTAAATAGAAGAAGCAAAATATCGACAACTATCGACGCAAAGATTGATGTATACCCATAAAACTATCATTTCAGAGCTAAACTAATCTGGCCATAAGTATGACACACAGAATACATCGACTTAGCGGACAGTATTAGACACAATCGCTGGCTTTTTGCAGATGATGCACATTTGGAAGTAATGTGAAGAGAGAGGAAGTGGAACGACCACATAGGCTCAGTTGTACGTAAACGAAATTAAAGGCTCCGATCCACTGGAAGGACAATGGGAAACATCGGTTCTCCTACAAGACACTGTATAAAGGACAACCGTGTCGCACAGTTGCACGGGATCTATATCAAGTTGGGCACCATGGATATCGGATTTATAGAGACATGCCTCTATGAATGGCAAGAGTGTGTAACGTGAATGTAGAAAATGCTTAACTGTCAGACAGTAAGGTGCACATCTCACTACATCCTGTTTGGGAAACTTAAGGATCCGTCCCGCAGGAAAGAAACTACAAACATTCTTCTTCCCCCACGTTTTTATGTTTTGGAAAAAAACTAATACACTGGTGTCCAAAAATTTTGCAAGATTGCGTTTATTTTAGCACAAAACAGAGTAAACAGTTGATAGTAAAGTCGAAAAAATGTAAAGAAGACAGAACGTAAACAATGGTAGACAAAAATGTTATTTTTTTCCAACTTACAGGATTTGCACACACATTCCGACAACTTGTTAGTGTGCTCAATGTAGGGTGTACCCACATCTAGCAGCAATACAGGCATGACAACTACGGGGGATGCTAGGAATGCTATCATCAATCCCATGTTGAGGCAATGACGCCCATTATTCCTGCAGAGCTGCTCTCAAGTATTTGAGAGTGGTTGGTGGACGCTGATGGGATGCAACCCGTCTCCCTAGTGTATCACAGACACGCTCTATGAGAGAAGCCGGGAGAGCGAGCAAGCCACGCCATGCGTGCAATATGTTCCGTTTCCAAGAAAAACAACAACCTGTGCTCTATGAGGTCCAGCATTATCGTCCGTCAATACGAAGTCTGGGCCGACGGCACCTCGCAACAGCCGGAAGAGGTCCCAAGATCTCGTCACGATACCTGACAGCAGTTAAATCTTGCCAATTCACCCGTACAATTTCATGAAGAGGTGTTAGAGTCGTCAACATAATCCCTGCCCACACCATTAGGGATCCTTCCCCATATCGGTCTCTCTACAATACTTTGATTCCGAAATTGTGATCCACATTTCCTCCAATTGAGAATCCGTCGAGAATCACTCTTCAGACCAAATTGGGATACACATGTGAAAAGTACATTGGCCCACTGTTCGACTGTCCAAGAGGCATTTTGACGACTCCATTCTGGACTTTCCTTTCTGTGAAGACAGGTCAGAGGTATACATCAGGTCTCCGACAATAAAAGCCACTCTGCCAAAACCTTTTGTACACCGCTTGCCTTCATACAACATGTCCAGCGGATACTGCGAGTTCATATGCCAGTTGCCGTGCAGTACTAAGGCGGTACCGTCGTGCCCTTACAGCCAAATAACGGTCCCCTCTTTTTGTTGTCAGATGTTCTGTTCTTCGGGATACAGTTTCAGTCTCTATTAACCGTCGCCACATCCTACAAACAAGAGAACGATTCACGTTAAGCCATTGGGCCACATTATTTTGAAACTGTCTACTTCCATTCTTTCTGTGGCACTCCACCGCAGAGTCTGGTAGGAATCCTCTGTGTGCCATATTGCACTGTCTGTGACAATGTACACAGCGACTGTCGATGTGGGACTATCAAACACTACACCGTTTGATACGTGCCCTGACGTCGTCGTTGGCGTGGTTGTCCATCGAACAGAATGCCATCTTCCGTGCAGAACACGATCATACGGACATCTATTGACAGTTTGTATGGTTATATCGTGAATTAGATACAGGATGGGGAAATAGCGGTTTATTGCTTTAATTTTGGGCACCAGTGTATATGGTGCATTAATAGGTACCCTCTGCCACAGACTTTATACATGCTGCGAATCACTATGTAGATGTAGTTTCGCATCTTCGCCACGGTGGGAAAATACAAGCAAGCATCTTGCAAGGAAAATTTGCTGCATATTGTTCTGGCATCATATAGCAACTTAGGGAGAAAAACAAGTTTATTGGTTACGGAAGCCGGTTGACAACTTCGTAACAAAGGAAGCTGTGCCGGATAATACGAAGCAAGCATCCTGCCTGCAGCTGATTAGATACGCGCTTCCTGCGTCACCCACTAGCGTGAAGCGCCTGCGCTGGTGAAACAAGGTTCCGACAACCAGCGCTCATCAGAGCATAAACCGTGAAAATTCATTTGAGTAACGGCAGATTTTCAGTGTGAGGCTTGCCGTTATACTATGTCAGCTGCCGTGCAGCTATTGCAACGCCGGGTACGAAGACAGAACCTGTGCCGGGATCTGCTGACGGAGGCAACATGTCACGAAATCATGAAAACAAAGATTATTTAAAAGAATCGAAGACTGTATGCCCTATCGGGAAACTGAAGATACTGCAGATCTCTTACTACGTTGTGTAGAATGTTAATTTTGCGGCTGATATGGGGCTGTATTTAGACGTGTCATATCTTTCCCACAACAAAACAAACGAAAGCTGTTGACAACTCGACGGTTCCTCTGACTACTGCAGTGAGTTACAAGGCACGCTCCTATTACAGCTCATTTCGTAGACCAGTGACAAATCTGAGCACCCACTGCGCTCGAACACTAGGTCTTGACACTTAGCAAGTAGGTCATCGACTCTCAAAGACATCAAAAAAGATTAACAGTTCGAATAAAATTTCCAGTTGTTTTGACAAATGAGAGGGGACACGCTTAAGTGACAAAGTAATTCTGCTTTCCTTGCTTTAGTAAATTTAAATACTTCAGTACGCCCTCTGTGAAGCAGTACATGGAAATTCGTCCTGGACTATTTCGTGAAACCAGCCAAGACAGCAAAAAAAACCTATTACCACTGAATAGCTAACAAAATTACAATTCCAACTGTTTGTATTTGAAGACAGCACATTTCATTCAGGAAACTGACCAAAATTGTGTTTCCGATCCTGCTTATGTAATTTTATTTAGTAAGTTTAATTATTTCAGTATTCTCCCTCTGCGAATCACTACAAGGAAATTCGATCTGGCGTTATCATCTCTCTGTGACACAACTATGGCTGTTATTAAGCAGAATTTTCCTTAGAGCCTCAGGTACAGTCCAGCGATCGATAGGGAAAGAATCGATTCGAATATTATGTGACAATGTCCATTTGCCAGAGGAAGTCCAACAGCGTGCACTGCGTCGCTCCCTAATACAGAACAACGGCTTCTGCGGCACTCGCAGTCATATTTCGATTGAACTAAGGCATTTCCTTCTAAATTTCACATAATGGCAATTGCATTACGTACGGCAAATGAATAATGAACAAACTTCAGTGTTTTCTTCAAAGTTTTTATGTAACTCTAAGCACCGAAGAGGGGGAAAAATTCAGCACTTGCTGTATAACTGACGATTTTGCTAAGGTTCCCACATCATATAACAATGACTATCGACCACAGCACCCTACTCGGACGCAACAGCGTTAAGTCAAGCATGCGTGTGATTCTGTCTTTCCGAGATGGCTTTTCTTCCACGCAATATTTTTGGTTCTGTTTCGAAAACCGTTTGTTACATAAACCTCCAAGTAGCAGTAGTAGTAGTTACAATGACTTTCAATTTTCTTTGAGAATTTCTGAAAGTGTCAAGACGATTAATATATATTTTGGGTTACTGTAATTTCTCTTTATAATAATTTGGTCATTAATCTTTGCAACACAGCTCACGAACAAATCATGCCCCCATCTGGGTTTCCACTGTGTTTACTGTTCAACTGCTACTCTGGTACTAAATTAGAAGCAGTCCAATATCCTCCCACATTTGCTAGACATTTCATCGTGTTTTCAAGTCTGAATTCCAAGAAGCTTCATTCAATCTACAGAAGAATAAGCACATTCATTTTACAGCCTTCATTTCTATGCCTTTCTATGTGCTGATGTAGTGTTCTGGATATCCTGGACATTTTCCCAAAGGATACATGTGCTGATGTCTTAATGTAACATAACACAAGCGAAACTTGTTCCATCCATCATGCCGAACTACTGTTGAGCATTTAAGTGAAATACAAATCCAACAAAAGGCAAAACAATGAAAGACGTCACAGTTTTTAACATAAAAAGTTACAGCTGATTTAAAATAGCACTAGGCTCATTTAAAACAATAATATGGATACACCTTAACTTATACTATGGCAGATTCCTAAGCTAGGATTCAATTTCACAGTGGAAGATTACCCCACAAGTGTGAAAAATTACCTACCTAACGTGCTAGTGAATAAAATGCTACTTTGTTTAGATCCCAAATGGCCTGGTATTCAGTAATACATCTTCTGTAAACAATCAAAAAGTGTGCACAATGAATCTTTCATTCTGCTGCACCGTGCATAATAGGGTTATCCACGTTTTAACATCTCCACAGAAGTTAGAAGCTCACTGGACAATATATTAGTAATTCATTTAACACGCTGACCACTTTGGAGCACTGTACATGCTGTGGAACCGGTACCAAGTGGTGAAGAGGCCCTCCACCACTAATGTAAATCATGACAGTGAAGTAATATGTATGTGAAGTTGGTCGTATGGAGCAAAAGCAGTAAAGTGGATCACTGTAGGGGCGTGAAAGTATGGCAAAAAGAAGCTGTCATGTTTGTACTTACCCATGACCCCACCTTGAATGAAGTTGCCTGATGTGTTGATGTATCAATGCAGACTGCATGTGTGTACAAGGAATGTTGCGACAGTTACATCCGTGTAATAAGGTGTAATACCAACAGTCATGAAAGATCCTAACCAACAGGGATGGGATACGAGTGTCTGTGGTGGGGTGAGTGCATTGGAAGGCAGCGGTAATGTAGATAGGCAACCTGTACTATAACTTAAGAGGGGCAACTATACCCATGAGGCAATCGTAAAGTCTTCAAGATCCTACAGTTTCAATGACCAACACCCTCAGGCATCAGAAGAGACCTATCCCCAATTGTCGTAAGTATAGAATGGTAATAAATTCAAATAGTAGCACAGCTAAGCCAATTTGGGTGCAGCCTGCATTGTTGCCAGATTCCTCCTATAGCATCACTGTTGCGCAGTTTCCACCACACCACTCTGACACAGGTTAATTGCACAATGCAAAAAATCGCGGGGATGGGGAAATTCAAAATAGCCCATTTGTGCTCCTGTATTTTTTCGCCACTCGAATGATGTCACTGTGGAAGCAGTACAGTTGTCGTAAGTGTAAATTGGAGGGAAATTGAAAAAACCAAGATGAGGCACTGTCCTTTTCGTGTGGAATTCAGAAAGAAAAGTTGGTTGACCTGAGCCTGCATGGTTCACAGATTTCAGAATCCAACGCTGAGGATCTGGGAAGACAGGTGCAGCCTACATGGTTGCCAGGTAAAATGGCGAAAATTAAACAAATCATCTATTTTCCCAAGACATTACAGTTCACTTTCCCTAATCCTTAAATATTGCCAGTCTGGATTGCAACTTTAAACAATATCATCCCACGCCTCTGACATCAAACTTTAAACAGTTCCCCCTCCCCACCACCACTCTGGAATCACAAATTGACACATGAAGTTTGGAATCGACAACTCTTCTCCCAAGCTTAAAATGGCAATAAAATTCTAAATTCACTTGTCTTAAGTTTAAAGTGGCGATAAATTAAAAGAAACTTACTCTAAATTTAAAATGCTGGGTAACCCAACGAGAATTAGAGCACTTGTTGGCCCTAAGTTTAAAACTTTATCTCACTGCTTGCAAAACAATTGCCACTATTGTGTGTATGCGTAGTAGGATAGAAATGGGACAGGTATGCACCTGTCTCAACCGCTAGCAGAACTTGCACTGTGCCACGGGCCCTATAACATGCCAGTTCCACGCCACAATGCACCTGTCCAGACTGCCAGCCTGCACCCAGTTCAACGCTAATATAGCTCAGGACCTCCGTTGAGCACTGAAAAACACCACATGATCTCACATCAATGCTGGCTCCCTCCCTAGTAGGCCCACATGTGAAGAGACTTCACCTCCTGACACACACACACACACACACACACACACACACACACACACACACACACACACACACAAAATTAGTGCATATGTACCACCATAGATTTGCATGTTTTCTATTGTCACAAACCAACATTTATCACTGTTCTTGTAGTATGCAGCAAGGTGATCATGATCCATAAGGCTGTTCTGTCATATCTCAAACTACTTGCAACACCTGTGAGAACAAGATGTTCACACTACTTCTGCTAAGCTAGACAGTGAAGCTACAAAAAAGTGGCTATATGGATAGTGGCTGCATTAGGTTAGGTACAAACTGCTGGAAATTCCTATCCAATGTAAAATTCCTTGATTTCAGCACAAAATTGAAAAATCAAGTTGCGAACCCTATTGATGATAGTCTGCCAAATGAAAAAGCGAACAGGGGTGTGAACTATGCCATTTCCACAAATTACACAGTTATTAACCAAGTCATACAGCTTCACAGCTGTAGCAATTTTGAGCCAGTGGCAGAAATGGGAAGATTTTGTTAGCATCATGCGTCCATTTTATGTAGCCCTTTGCTAGACAGATCAATGTGAGCTAGTGTTCTGTTCTTGTTTGCAATGTTACAACACCTGCATCCCACAGTTCGCCCACTGCTTGAATACTGCTCAGCGGTGTGGGATCCGTACCAGATAGGGTTGATAGAAGAGAGAGAGAAGATCCAACGGAGAGCAGCGCGCTTCGTTACAGGATCATTTAGCAATCACAAAAGCGTTACGGAGATGATAGATAAACTCCAGTGGAAGACTCTGCAGGAGAGACGCTCAGTAGCTCGGTACGGGCTTTTGTTAAAGTTTCGAGAACATACCTTCACCGAAGAGTCCAGCAGTATATTGCTCCCTCCTACGTATATCTCGCGAAGAGACCATGAGGATAAAATCAGAGAGATTAGAGCCCACACAGAAGCATACAGACAATCCTCCTTTCCACGAACAATACAAGACTGGAATGGAAGGGAGAACCGATAGAGATACTCAGGGTACCCTCCGCCACACACCGTCAGGTGGCTTGCGGAGTATGGATGTAGATGTAGATGTAGATACAGTTAAGGTAAGCCTTCATATGCTGCTGCCCTGCACAGTGATTACAACCTTTATTTTCTTTCTTTATTTATTTATTTTTCTTGAGTGCCCTAAAGCTGTACAATAGCACTGCAATTTCATGGGAGGAAAAAATTCCTGAATGTATTCACTATATTTTCAGCAGGACAACAATCTTTGGTACAATACTCAAATAGTCTGAGGCTGTATACATTTCACTGTAATGGCAGTTTAACACATGTAGACAGATGTTCCTTCCACCCACTATATTAATGGTGAGCTACTGTTGGCAGGGTGCAACAGTAAAATACAGGTGAACTTCATGGAATGCACTACTGTGAAAAGCTGTACCAAACTTCTAAAACAATCTTAAGTAGTTTGCACGTAAACTGACTTATTCATAAGCAAGACTGAAATATCTAAATGCTGTGGAGTTGAGATGAAGTATCATTACTGAGACTTCTATAGATTTGAAAGTTATATTGCCAACTAAATACATAAACATAGTGTAGATGACAAATGATGTAGTGCTAACCATGTGAAATTATTGTATTACTCCAAGTTACTTCCCAAAGTAACTAGTTCTTCTGCACTACCATACAGGTGGTTTCACAGTAATTTCTTTCTACTTCATTTGAGAATTCATGATGAAGATGTGAACAATGTGATTTATTATGTTTTCTCAGTGTGGTTGAATGATTGCATGTTTTCAGGTTATTGTAGAAAGATTCCACTTTCCTCACAGTATTTCGGTAACAAACTGTCGTATTCTTGAAGTGCCCTGATCTGTGGTCTTGGATGTCTCCCTGCAAGTCTATTTCAAAATCACATTTACATTCATAATGTACATGCCAGAATGGACCACATAGTACAGGGTACCTTTATCACTGATAGTCATCCCTTTCCTATTCTACTCACAAATGGAAGAATGTGAGGGGATGCAACCATATAAAGTGTTCTCTGTCAAGCAACTTCAACTATGTTGTAAGGAAAACATCTAGTGCATGTACAGTGGTTATAAGTGAATCTAGAGCAAACCAGTGCAGTAGTGCTCTGCTGATTTTACTTTCACATGTAAACCTAAGGACAGCTGGATGTGGTGAAAATCACCACATCTGCGGACCAAGTTCTGCATTCTCGTCCCATGTGTGTACCTTGGAATTGACAGAAAACGTTTTCATCTGAATATATTTCACTCAAGAAAGGTGAAGAATGGTCTGCTGGTTGAAAAATTACACATTTGTCCATTTCAAACTATCAAGCACTTGACTTACCTATGTAACACAGGATGAAGACACTGTATTGAGTATAACGAAATAATAAGCAACCAGTTGCATTAACGATGTTTAATTTCATTACCAGTTTTGAGCACCTAGTGCCCTTATTTAGAAGGTTATATCTATCGTATTACTTGTGAAAGTCCTCAATAAGGCACTTGCCAATAATGAAATAGATACACTGATCAGCCAGAACATTATGACCACCTACCTAACAGCCGGCATGTCCTCCTTTGCCACAGGTAACAGTGGTGACCCATTTGGAATGGAAGCAATGTGGCCTTGATAGGTCACTGAATGGAGTTGGCACCACATCTGCATACACAAGTCACCAATTTCCCATAAATTCTGGGGGGAGGGGCAGGGAGCGATGAGCTCTGACGCCACATTCACTCACATGCCTGATGTGTTCGATCAGGTTTAGATCTGGCAAGTCGGGGGGCCAGTACATCAATTTGAACTCACCACTGTGTTTCTTGAAGCACTCCATCACACTCCTGGTCTCGTAAACTGGTGCACTGTGTTGATGAAAAATTACACTGCTATTGGGACACACAATCATCAGAAATGGTGAATGTGGTCTGCACCCAATGTAAGTTACTCCTTGGCTCTCATGGTGCCTAGCACAAGCTCCACTGTACCCATGGATGCCCACGTGAAAGTTCCCCAGAGCATAATGGAACCAACACTAGCTTGTCTCTGGCCTGCACTACAGATGTCAAAGGGCTGTTCCCCTCGAAGACAATGGATTCGTGCCCAACCGTTGGCATGATGAAGAAGGTATCTGGATTCATCAGACCCTGCCCCGCTCTGCCACTGCACCAATGTGTAATGCCAACGGTCATGTGCCCATTTTAGTTATAGTTGCCGATGTCATCGTGTTAACGTTGGCACATTCACGGGTTGTTGGTTGCGGAGGCCCATCAACAGGAGTGTTCAATCCACTGTGTTTTCAGACACACTTGTACTCCACTCAGCATTATAGTCTAATGTCAGTTCTGCCACAGCCCCTGTTTTACCAGCCTGTCCAGCCTACAACATACAACGTCTGTAACAAGAAGTGGCCACCCTACCCCACGATGTTTGGATGTGGTTTAACCTAGGTGTTTGAGAAACTCGCTGCAGCACTCCTCCAACACCCAACAAGTCACACTGTTTCCAAAATACTCATACCAAGCCTCTGGGCCATCATAATCCACTCTCAGTCAAACTCAGATAGATTGCATGCCTTCTTGCCTTCTGCATATGGGCAGTACCCTCACCAGTACTACATGCACCATGCGTGTGCCTGACTAGCAGTTATCCCTTGTCAGGTGACACTGCCATCGCCTGTACATGTTTATATCGATAGTAGATCGTTGGTCATGATGTTCTCGCTGATCAATGTATAACTTTCTTGAGGAGGGCACTAAGTGCCTGAAACCTGTAAAGGAATTAAATTTGTTTTGTGCAACTCGTTGCTCATTATTTTGTTACATACTACTACTACTACTACAGTTGCTGAGGACACATGGAACACTAAACAGCATTATTTTCAAAAGGGTGGATCAACAGGCTGCTAAGCATTCTGTCCCTTTTCATGAAATACAAATGCACATAAAGCCCGATCTGTTGTGAAAATCTGAAATGGCAAGTGAGGGGTTCAAGGGTACACTGCTTTAGCAGTGTGTAAGAGGCTGGGAATTTGAGTTGGATGGGAAGCATGCTTGGAGGACTACGGCGATTAAGGTTACTACTCACGTTACGCATGAGATCTTGGTTTGGGTCCCGGTCCAGCACAAATTTTCACTTCTCACCATCAATTCAATTCAATGCATAACTGAGGCTAACATCTCTGAAAACCTCTGAATAACACCTTACAACCTTTCTGCTGTCAGAATATCAACATGTGTTCCATGAGCAATGATTTTGTGAAATGCAGCTTACTGTGTTCGTAAGTGAGACCCAGAAGACAGTTGAACGGCTGGCTGCATACCATCCAGTCTAGGATTTCTCCTCTAAGTAATCAAGTCTTTCGGGTAGCAAAAAATTTCAATATGAGATGTTACTAGCACAGGAAGGTTTTGTATAATTTTGAGTGGCTGTGAATGACCAGTGTTCAAGATTTTCCAAAACCAGATGAAGTGGCTGGTTGAGAGTCTGGAAGTGAAAGCAGTTTTAATTTCTCCAAATGGTAGAAGCAATTATAGAGGGCTGAGTGGAGAAAAGGGGGGGGGGGGGGTAGCGCAATAGCTAGAAGGTATGGCAGTAATAGTTATGGTCCAGATTTGCAGTAAATTTTCATACGACATTAGCAAGGAAATGCAAAAGTCTACATCAGTATCTCCCTTTTTATATGGACTAAATGCTGTGTTGCACAAGGAAGGTCATTTGAAAGCATACTTGTATCAGTAGTTGTGTCATATTTATGACATGGAAAGGTACAACACACATTTCCTAAACTTGATGGATATTTTAAAATAGTGACACTATTTAAAATTGTTTTTTCACAATATATTGCTAGCACAATAACCGTTTGTAAACTGATGTGTTTCATTTCATTCTTTCCATCAGTATTTAATGACATATTTGATGGTACCAGCAGTCTTTTACTTTTAATCCTCAGTTGTCACTAACTAATGCAAAATCATTTGGTGCTCCCTGAAGAAGACATTAGAATCTATGTGGGGGTTATCCTCTGTATCGATGGATGTGGTTTTGACTACTTTGTATCTCTAATTCAGTTCAATGTTAATATCTAACAACAACGAATTGCTCTTTAACTCCATTTGATGAAGTTTAACACCAAACTGAAATCTATCTTGGTCAGGAAGTAAGGAAAATGTAGTTTGAGCGTAACAATAAAGCTATACAGAGTTGCACACAATCTCAATCTTCAACACAATGGTGAAGATGGGGCAGTGCAGAAAAAGGAAACCACCACTTGCTTGAATAAACAGCATTGGAAAGACAGCCTCCAAGATCCTTTTGAGTCATCAGTATCCTGACTGGTTTGATGCGGCCTGCCATTAATTCCCTCCTGCGCCAACCTCTTCATCTCAGAATAGCACTTGCAACCTACATCCTCAATTGCTTGCTGAATGTATTCCAATTTCTGTCTTCCTCTACAGTTTTTGCCCTCAAAAACCATGGAAGTCATTCCCTCATGTCCCAACAGGATGTCCTATTATCCTGTCATTTCTCCTATTCCTTTCCTTTCCGATTCTGTGCAGAACCTCCTCGTTCCTTACCTTATCAGTCCACCTAATTTTCAACATACGACTGTAGCACCACATCTCATACAATGCTGTGCTCCAAACGTACATTCTCAGAAATTTCTTCCTCAAACAAAGGTCTATATTTGATACTAGTAGACTTCTCTTGGCCAGGAATGCCCTTTTTGCCAGTTCTAGTCTGATTTTGACGTCGTCCTTGTTCCATCCGTCACTGGTTATTTTCCTGGCTAGGTAGCAGAATTCCTCAACTTCTATTTCTTGACCATCAATCCTGATAAGTTCCTCATTGTTCTCATTCCTGCCACTTCTCATTACTTTTGTCTTTCTTCAATTCACTCTCAATCCATATTCTGTACTCATTAGACTGTTCATTCCATTCTGTGTATCATTTAATTCTTCTTCACTTTCACTCTGGATAGCAATGTCATCTGCAAAGCATGTTACTGATATTCTTTCACCTCGAATTTTCATTCCACTCCTGAACCTTTCCTTTATATTCAACATTGCTACTCCGATGTACAGATTGAACAGTAGAAGCAAAAGACTGCATCCCTCTCTCTCACACCATTTTTAATCCAAGCATTTCGTTCTTGGTCATTCACTCTTACTATTCCCACTTGGCTCTTGTACATATTGTATATTACCCATCTCCCCCTATAGCTTACCCCTATTTTAGTCTGAATTTCGAACATCTTGCACCATTTTACATTGTCGAACGCTTTTTCCAGGTTGGCAAATCCTATGAAAGTATCTTGATTTTTCTTTAGTCTTGCTTCCATTATCAACGGCAATGTCAGAATTGTCTCTCTGGTGCCTTTAGCTTTCCTAAAGCCAAACTGATCGTAATCTAACACATACTCTATTTTTTCTTCCATTCTTCTGTGTATTATTCTTGTCAGCAACTTGTTAAGCTAATTGTGCAACAATTCTCGCACTTGTCAGCTCTTGCAGTCTTTGGAATTGTATGGATGAAATTTTTCCGAAAGTCAGATGGTATGTCGCCAGACTCGTACATTCTATACACCAATGTGAATAATTGTTTTGTAGCTACTTCCCCCAATAATTTTAGAAATTCTGATGGAATGTTATCTATCCATTCTGCCTTATTTTATCTTAAGACCCCCAAGCTCTCCTTAATTCCGATTCTAACACTGGATCCCCTACCTCTTCTAAATCGACACCTGCTTATTCTTCTATCACACGAGGAAAATATTCCCCTCAGAGGCCTTCAATGTACTCTTTCCACCTATCTATCCAGTGCATTTACAGTGGAATTCCCGTTGCACTCTTAATGTTACCACTCTTGCTTTCAATTTCACCGAAGGTTACTTTGACCTTCCAGTAGGCTAAGTCAGTCCTCGTGACAATCATTTCTTTTTAGATTTCTTCACATTCTTCATACAGCTATTTTGTCTTAGCTTCCCTGCATTTCGTATTTATTTCATTCCGCAGCGACTTTTATTTCTGTATTTCTGAATTCCCCGGTACGTCTTTCTACGTCGTCCTTTCATTGATCAACTGAATTATTTCTTGTGTTAGCGATGGTTTCTTCGGTGGTACCTTCTTTGTACGTATGTTTTTCTTTCCAACTTCTGCGATTGCCCTTTTTAAAGATGTCCATTCTTCTTCAACTGTACTGCCTACTGAGCTATTCCCTATTGCTATATGTATAGCCTCAGAGAACTCAAGCTCATCTCGTTATTCCTTAGTACTTCCGTACCATCCTTCTTTGCGTACTGATTTTTCCTGACTAAACTCAAACTTCAGTCTACTCTTCTTCACTACTGCATTGTGATCTGAGTCTATATCTGGTCCTGGATAAGCCTTACAATCCAGTACCTGATTTCGAAATCTCTGTCTGACCATGATGTAATCTAACTGAAATCTTCCCATATCATCCGGCCTTTTCAAAGTATACCAGTTCCTCGTGATTTTTGAACAGAATATTCGCTATTACTAGCTGATATTTATTACAGAACGCAATTAGTCTTTCTTCTCTTTCATTCCTTGTTCCAAGCCCTTGTAACCTTTTCATCTACTCCTCCCCTATAATTGCGTTCCATTCATCTCCCTTTACGTACTGTATTACCCATTCAATATCCTTATATACTTACTCTATCCCTTCATCTTCAGCTTGCAATGTCGGCATATACACTTGATCTATCATTGTCTGTGGATTCTGATACAAACAACCCTATCACTGAACTGTTCACAGTAACACACACACTGCCGTAAAGAGTAAACTGGTCGAGTTCTTTTCAATATTTTTGATAACTTTAAACGACGACTTGTCTTTATACAGAAGAGATTAGCCGTCTTCCCGAAGAGCTACGTCTATTTTTCACAGAATTTCTAACAACTTGCACCATTTTACATTGTCGAACGCTTTTTCCAGGTCGACAAATCCTATGAATGTGTCTTTTTTTTCACTCTTGCTTCCACTGTCAAATGAAACATCAGAATTGCCTCTCCGGAGCCTGTCCTAAAGAAAAACTTATTATCTAACAGACACTCTATTTTCTTTCCCATTCTTCTGTATATTATTATTCTTATCAGCAACTTGGGTGCAAGAGCTGTTAAGCTGATTGTCAGTTCTTGCTATCTTCAGAATTGTGCGGACGATGTTTTTCTGGAAGTCTTATGGAACATCGCCAGTCTATCACATTCTACACATCAATTTGAATAGTTGTTTCGTTGCCACTTTCCCCAATTATTTTTGGAATTCTGGTGCAATGCTATCTATCCGTTCTGCCTTATCTGGTCTTAAGTTGGCCAAAGCTCTTAAATTCTAATACTGGATCCCATATCTCTTCTTTGTCGACTCCTGTTACGATTTCTATCAAGTCATCAGACAAGTCGTCCCCCTCGCAGATGCCTTCAATGCACTCTTTCCATCCATCTTCTCTCTCTCTCTCTCTCTCTCTCTCTCTCTCTCTCTCTCTTCCCCCCCCCCCCCCTCTGGACTTAACAGTGAAATTTCCATTGCAGTCTTAATGTTATCGTCCTTGCTTTTAATTTCACCAATGGTTGTTTTGCGTTTCCTATATGCTGAGTCTGTCCTTCCAACAATCAGCTTATTAATAAAGAGTAAAAAATATTTCAATAAAGCATTTCGAAATTACGCATACTGGAGGTCATTGTCAATGATGAACTCCTACCACTCACCAAACGCCCCTAGAAAGCGTGGGATTTCTTCACGTATATCTGCAACAATTCAAAATCACTAGGTCTTTGATTCCTTTTAAATTATTAGACTGTAGGTCTAACATTTATAGACATAATTAACTTAATTTCGAGTGTGCCAACGATTCCTCCTTGTCCAAAACTGTTTAAACTTACTTTGTAGTGGCCTATTAATGTGCCGAAGTTCGTCTAAATCAGTCGCAGGGTGCGTCCTCTCCTTGTTAGGTATACTGAAGCCGCGTATTACATTATTTGGGTAACTCCAGTATTAACCGACACACTGACTACAGTGTGGACACACTCCGTCTGGGCCTCTAAATAGTTTGTATATAGTTAAACTATTCCTGTTACTTTCTTTTTACCTGTAATATATGCAAGGTAACTTCTGTAAATTCTGGAAGAGAAAGAAAGATGTCCAGACACTGAATCTGATTCGGTACGTGACGCATACTCAGATGACTCACTCACGAGAGCGTTAGCCGTGAAAGGCAAACGCCCCGTCTACAGTTCATACCGTTTCTATTTGTCATCCAAGTTTCTTTCCCAACCTCTCTGGTTAGACTTTTCTCTAAAAAGGTTACGTTACAGGCCCATAAGAGTTACGTCATTGCTCAATGACATCCTGAAATATAAATATTTCCGAGTGACCAACTGGATTGACTTCGTATTTCTGCGCCGATGACAGTGCTCCAAGAAATTTTTGTCTACTTAATGTTTTCGATTAATGGATTAAATATTCAGGCGAGATATCAATTAACTGGTACCCTATTTTTTTTGTGTGTGTGTGTGTGTGTGTGTGTGTGTGTGTGTGTGTGTGTGTGTGTGTGTCAGTATTCTGACTTACCTCCGTCGCTTTCGCACGCGTCAATCAGCGTTATAGACTGGCACCAGCCCTTTCTCTACATATCAAATACTGATTGCTCTTCCTACGAAAATTGTTGTTTATGCAGTTTGCGAAGTAGCATAATTTCTTGCACTGTCAAGAAGACAAAATTGCCCGTCCACGATTTTGTAACACTGAGTGGTTTGAATACAACTGGAAGGACGCATGCTTTCCAGAGGTTGTAACTGTTGATAACTTCTCCTGAACGCTTGCTTACCTCGCCTCTACGCTGCTCACCTTGAGGGTGGAGAATATTTATTGATATCTGACACTTCCTAACGATCCTAATAAAAGGCTAAGATCTCCCGACCACTGAAACACAGCATTCCGTTGTTGCGCTCGAGGATGGTCGCTTAGGTGAACACATTCGATTTAACGCGTTAGGGCGCTTACTGCGCATTTATCATCGGGTACACAACTAACCGGTGAGCATTATGATTCAGAAGCTTTACGAAAACTTCTTTGAGGTACACTACCTGATAAGTTTGGAAGGTAGTTACAAGAACGCCTTTTGAATCCGTCACTATCTGGAGCTTAGGTCACAAAAGTGAGCTCTGAATTACACTTCTACAAAACTGTGTGCTGCGTGGCAGTCCTGTGGGATGAACTGACAGCTGCCGCAATGTTAACAGCGTTGTTACGTACGCTGAACCATCTTATTTGAAGCCCCAATACGAAATAAATAGATAAATACAACGAAAGAAAGCTAAATTAAGGAAATGGCGAACAAAAAACATAGGTTCTAAAAATACGACGAACGCGGTATTTAAGGGCTAACAGTTTCAAAACAAATTTCTAAACTGCTGCCCAAAATACCAAAGAAACTGGGCCATACTCTGTCGGAATTACCGAATTAGAAAGCACAAACGAACTGGTTCCCAAAATTATGAACCAGCTGCACGGCATCTTAAAGCGAAAAATGTTGAACCACCAATGAAGCCCCGCCAAACCATGTCAATAGTATTCCCTCTATCCACTGTGAACGTCGCGGTAAGCGCATAGGCACACAAAAATGGCGAGAAAGCCTATGAGAAATAAATAAAAAGGAGAGTGCTTCTCCAGACTCATTGAAGGAAAATGAAGGAATATTCCATCGACGTCGAGACGAGCACTTGTCCAATTGGACAAGTACGAGGAAGGAAATGAAAAGTGACTTTGTTAAGCAACAACCCAGCATTAGCCAGGTGTGAAGTAGGGGAAAGCACGCCCACTAGGAACCTCGCTCCTCCAGATTTAAGTCCAGTGTTTTAGTCACCCAGCCGCCTTACTCGAGCCTCTTAACACACCACAAATTGTTGGCGTCGTTCGCGATATGTAAGAAATATCCATAAGACTGAGAAGCGAGGAGCTGTCAAAGACAAATTAGTGCAAGGTTCATGTTTTCAATTCCTTGCAATATAACTACATTATCTTCTATTTTATCTACTATTATAAGCAATATATCTACATGCAGCATTCTGAAGTTATCATTAAAGACAATCACTTTACTGATTGGAAGAGCAAGTATCCGCACGGCACTCACCTTGCGCGACTTGTTTTCTTTGCGCATGTTTGAGCGTCCGTTGATGAGTACGTTTCCTCCAACGAAGACAACATTGCACGGGGAAGGTGGGCTATCATCTAAGTAGTCTGCATCTGCGTCTGTTGACGACTCATCCGAACTGCCACTCAGTCGGATGTACCCCGACTCGCCCGGCTGTAGCAAAAGATAAAACAACTATGTAATAAAACTGACGGCCATAACGCACTACATATACGAGCACCTTATAAATTACCCTGGATTAGTGAACCCTCATAGAATTTACGATTGCAGTAGGGTATAAAACAGGGCATTTTGTACTTAATTTGGTATTTAATGTACCACTGGAGATCTAATAATTTAATTAACTAATGTAACCTATAAATTATGTTCCTTGGAATAAATATGAAGTAGTACAATTTACGACGATTTAATAGCAATGCAACATTTCCGCCCCTTTAATGTACTAGGGTTAATGCAGTTCTTGGGAATGAGGTCACAGCAATAGTAAATACCCATGTGAATCATCTCCACGACGCTTCAAATCTACAGGAAATTTTCGTTTGGCGCACAGCTACAGCTGTGTAGACTTATCTTGACTGAAGGAAAAATTCTCGTTTACCACCACGTCGACGTGATCCTTCGAGAAAAAGTACATAAAAACAGGAAGTTGGCCACAGTCTTTTCGAGGGAATCATCCTATCATTTATCTCAAGCAGGTAAGGAATCCTTCGAAGCTTATATTTGGGTGGTCGAGCAATGATTTTATTCCGGAGAAAATGGCTCTGAGCACTAAGGGACTTAACATCTGAGGTCATCAGTCCCCTAGAACTTAGAACTACTTAAACCTAAGTAACCTAAGGACATCACACACATCCATGCCCGAGGCAGGATTCGAACCTGCGACCGTAGCGGTCGCCGGTTCCAGACTGTAGCGCCTAGAACCGCTCTGCCACTCCGGCCGGCTATTCCGGAGATTCGTTAGAACTATTTGGTAACATCAGTTATGGGCGTAAAAAGGTTTTACAACGGTCTGCGCATTCCGATTTTCGTATTAGGTTATAAACTAGTAGAACGGTTATTAATAGTAAGACTTCATTTTTGTGCTGACTAATCTCTGTTTACAACACAGTTTAACGTCTTACCTGCAACGGCAAACACTAACATCGACTGTGGGCAAATACGTCGCAAATTAAGATCACAGACCTTCCAAAACCATATATAATGTGTTATGTTAAGGCATATATTACATCGTTTTATTGTAAATTTTTAACTCTGTGTAGCACGTTCTTGTTATTAAAATCAAGAGAGACTGTTTTACATCCAACTCAAAATGTTGGATGTATCTTGGAAACTCTACATCAGACACCATCACACTTCATCTTAAATTCAAGATCACTCTTGGACTTGAGGAGTGCACGTTGTGTATTGTGTTATTTTGTTTGTACTTAAACTAAGAAAGTAATTCTACAGAATTTGACATTTCTATCCTGGGCAACCTGTGAGTTCGAATAATCTTCCTGTCCAATTATTTTTTTTACTGAGTACTTTGGACATAACAGGAATTTAAAATCATTCGCGATTTTCCTTTGTAAGAACATGTGTTGCACTTTAAAGTTTCTTTACGTTAGAAATAACCATCACAGTAATAATCTCTTCATTTAATAGGACACGAATCAATCTCTGCACATACTTCAAAACCGAAATGAGCATTACGTTTTTTGACTTGCTGTTAAGTATTTCGTGCATCTTTTCCTTGATTTACATGTATGTATCTAACTTCTTCAGTTTAAATGATCGTTTTGAGATATGTGTAGTTGATGTTCAGTAGCAAATAGTTTTCTGTTCTTGTGTTAGGAATGAAAACTACAGCAATTAAACCAAAAAATTTACACTGTACAGCTACTATTCACCATCTTATAATGTCCGACGCAGGAAAGAGGAAATATTTAACACTTCTTCGTATTTTCTTTTTCCTCCCATTAATTCTGAACACACTGGTTTAATAGATTGTATAATTATCCATTGTAAGAATATTCTGAAGCAAGTTCACTAACAAGCTATTTCGAATTCCTGAAAAGAAATCTGAGATAAAAGATTATATCTATCATTCAAAATTATGACAACCTACTGAGCCAAAATTGCTGAGCATAATCAGAAGGACCCCTCACGTTTCAGTGACTTGTAAATAAGTTCTGCTTTCTTCATATGTGCCTCATAATAGCTGTAAAACTTATTCTGAAGAATCACGCTCTATTTTCAGTGATTTTTTATGAGCCTCTGGTACGCAGTAGGTTACAGAATTATTCTGAGATTTGCCTATTCACCTGTTCTAGACTATCTTTAGTACATCTTGCAACGGAATTTTGCCACAGTGCTAATTTTAATGGAAACTAACGTTTCTTTTCAGGAACAGCCTGACACTTATCTGTGACAGGTGTTACGCATTAATTCAATTGCCGGTAATTTTTTCTCCGCCTATATGTTTTAGAAACATTTCTAACACGGGTACGTTTCATCTCTAAATGTAATTCATTTAAGGGCACTCTCCGTTTCCTGAGAACTGTCTGAGGATTAGGAAGTACTAATCAAATACGGAGCGGTTAATGAAGATCTGTAGCACCAGCTCGCTTTCATTAATGCTTCAAGGTTTTATTTCTCACATTAAGACAGTGACGCAAAATTATAGATTTTTATACTGCAGACATAATTCCAAAACGAGGGCAAATACGTATAAAGCTTACATGTCCCTTGAAAAGAGTGATACGCTTTCCAGCTTCCTAAATGTCACTTACGTGGTGTAAGGAATGACTTTTTTATGAACTGCGTGCCTTGGTTTGTCAAAACTAGGTCTCCACTATATTAAGTGGAGAGCTACTCAAGGATACTAATATTAACATAAGTACGCAAGAATGAGAGGGGAAACATTGACAATATGACAAGCCAAATACTTAGTAAAGAACGCTTTGTGGTCAACAAGACAATGCGTAACACAGCAAGCATAGTTGCAACAACAATAATTCTCCAGATCATCATAGGAAGTGAATAGCGTGCGAGAACTGTTTATAGTAAAAAATCCCTATTCGACAGCTGCTAATAAGAAACTGACGAAGCATAAAAAAATTTACGCCCTACAATTCAATTTTGTCGCCAGTGACATTTCCTTCGAAATAGCACTTTGCCACCAGATATCATAAGTCATTTGGCATTTTTTTTTTCAACGCTTTCGAAACATCGTTGCAGCAATCAAGCACGCCAGATAGGAATAGCACTTGCCTCTCCGAACGGCAAAAATTGCTTCGCTCGATATTCTAGGAAACTAACGTAATGTCATGTGGGTGATGGTGGACTGGAAGACCTTCCGTTCGAATAAATTTATTCTGAAAGACCACATGACTTTTATCAAAGCGTACTTTGTGGTCCATTTGAAGTATGCGATTGCAAAAATTAACAGGTAATCTTCGGTTTCAAGAAGAGACGTGGGACTGACACGTAAGCCTAGGTCTATATTGCTGACAATCTGTTGAAATCTGAAACATGTTTTATGCTCGCCTATCATAACTTTTTTTGCACAATCTCTGCAAGAATCCACATATATTCCGCAAACAGTGATCGTCTGGAGCTCTGGAAGTTCTATTCCTCCACGAAATCTCGGAGGGGAGGTCCGTATATAACAGCGGCCAGGTTGACGCCCTGTTCCTCGAGGTTTCCAACAGTTGCTCACAACCGATTAGTCAACAAAATATGAGCTTACGAAATACTGCTTTGTGAGCGGACTCAGGATCTCCTTGCTGATAGAAGTCAGCCCGTCATTCTTAACGGGCCGACATCGACATATGTCAAACTAGCTTTGGGGGTACCCTAACGGAGAGTAATAGATCCGTTGCTGTTTACAATACACACACAAACGATCGACTGCACAACGTCAAAAATTCCGTGAGGCAGTCCGCGGACGATGCTGTTATCTGTTGGAAGATTACAACGCGAAAAGATTAGCGAAATGCAGGAAAACCTGCGGAGTATCGACGACTAGTGCAGGATCGGCATTTGCCCGTTGACAAAGTTAGCGTATTGAGTATAAACAGGTGAAGATGTCCATTAATGTTTGAGTACGCTATTGGCGATAAATAACTAGAAACAGTAAGAACCGTAAAGCATTTACAAGTAACTATCGAGAGCGACTTCAAGTGGTATGGACACACTAAACTAGGTCGATGATATCTACAGTACAGATTGCACAAAAACTGTCAGCTAATTGTTTCTACACTCCAATAAATTTTATTCAGTGCGTTAATGAGTACTCAACCTAGCAGTCTCTCATATAAACTTCAAGTAATTAAGTACAAACGCAAACACTAGACTCAAATAAGTGGCGTGCAGGTAGAAACCGATATGCATCTTATACGGACACAAAGCGAGTGTCAGAGGACTTTCCCACAGCGCATGCACGCTTCGTCCCAGCAGAGCATATCGAGCCGTATGCGTGTCGTGTGCCTAAACACACTCCAGAAGAAACTGAAGTTGCTATCGCAGTGAGCTTCCCGTCGTACTCACAACTGTGCAAGCCGACAATCCACTAGCAATTCAAAAATTCATTTTGTGTGTATCTTATAAAAACTCACTCACTCGTGCGTGCGTGCGTGCGTGAACACACACCTAGACAAACAAAGGAAGAAAGTAATTGTCCAAGAAAATTTTCAAATGTGAAATAATGCCTATTTACGTTTGATTATCTTGGTCCCCATAGTTACTTCCAATCTCTACTTATTCAATGAATCACCACCGTAGAGGCAGCGGGGATGCAAATGAAATAGTGAGCTCCAGGTACGCGCAGCGCATTCTTAACTTAGAGGGTACCGTACAGAACTGGCAACTAAGATATTAGAAACCATCACCATAAAGGTAAATACGAAGTAGTCATATCTCCGTGGTTTTTCCGAAAGCTTACGATTTTGTAACCAGGAATACGTTGTTAAATGTTCTTGTCCGTAGATTAGTCACAGTACCACTTGAATTAGAGTGGGGCACTAGAAGCTCCAACAGCTAGGATCAAGTACAGGAGCTCAGTGTCTGAAAGATTTTCAGTAATTACAGGAGTTCGCAAAGAAGAAGGGTTACATGGGTTGGTATCAATTTATTAAACCTGGTTCTGGATGAAGTGATCAGATGAGAGATGTAATCAAAACTATTACTACTGAAAGTGTACAACTTGGATACAAAATAAAGCATACCACCAAAGTAGTATTTTTTTTTTTCGACGATATGGCATTGCTACATGACGAAGAAAAAATGCGGACACAGTACTGAAAAACTGATGAAATTGCACTCAAAGCTGGCTTACAGCTAACATACAATCAGAGCAAGGGAGTGAATACAGAGACCGACAGGCTGCTTCTAGTTCAAGAAGTGGCTAACGTACACAGCTTCCGCTATCTGAAGGAGAAAGCAACAGGTAAGTTACAGAGGATGAAGAGCATGTAACAGGTACCAAATATTGCAGAAACATTTGTTGAAAAGGCAACCCATGTAAAGAAGAACCCGTCGGGGAACGTCGAACTGTGACGTTACCCGCCGACAGTCAGAAATGGCCTATTATATGCAACTTCGAGCTAGAGAGAGCCTGTACCTAGATGGAGATGAAACAAAAGACTTTGTATCCAAACTTCACCTTGTATATTCGTGCCACAAAGATCACGATAAGAATTTTAAGAAAGAGTAGAACTAATTTCAAGCAAGATACAGAAGAGAATCGAGGGACTGTGGGGATCATCAAGAGGATGAACGTCAAAATTTTGAGCGAGGAGATGTGGAACCCAGTACGCTTAACAGCGAACATCTGGGTGAGAGAACTCAGGGATGATTGGAAAGAAACTTATGTAAGGGGAAAATATCTACACACAGCAATGCGGGATAGCATTAGCTACAAGAAAGTGCTTAAAGAACACAGGTTGACTGATACGAGGATTATAAGTAATAAAACAGAAACGGAAGAGGAGGGGGAGGGAGGGGGGGGGGAGAGAGAGAGAGAGAGAGAGAGAGAGAGGGGGGGGGGAGAGAGAGAGAGAGAGAGAGAGAGAGAGAGAGAGAGAGAGAGAGAGAGAGGTGGAGAGGGGGGGGGGGGAGAGTCACTCGTGGCCCATAAGGGTGAAACGCATCAAACAATAACAACCCGTTAAATAGTCTGCAGTTCTCTTGTGAAGACTACATGTAGCGTCTGAAAGACCAGATAACTACTTTTCCGTCTGACGTCTTTTCAAGGGATTATGGTGACAATGCAGGCAGCAGTAGCCACTTCAGACAAATTGGTAGTTTGAGCAACTTCGAAGGGAGCCTTATCCTGTCAGTATATCACTGTGACATCGCGTAATATCACTTGTAGAACAGTTTTCTGTTTATCATTTGGCGGCGAAAGATACAACAATTGTGTTGGGACACCATGAAGATAAAGATTGCTATTACCTAGCAACTGTATACGATTTAGCCGTGAAAGACATATACACCCGTGCACCGCTTAGTTGAAGCACAATTTGTTGGACAAGACAGTACAGTTGGAGGTGCCTGGTCCAGACTGGGTAGTCTGTAAGTTGTAACACAACCCGTAAGGCGCTGCTTCGATGCTGTATGAGCACTCATTGCCAATACTGGAGCATAAACACCCTGCCCAAATTGCCCCCAACGCCCGCTTGTTTCAGATGCTGCAGTTTTAGCAGTCAGCACCATATCTTATTCTACAAACAATTATTGCGTTAAAAACATTATGTGGACAATATCTGTTTGAAGAACAGAGGTTGGAGTTTAAGGAGTCGTCGACATCCAGGTCACTAGAGAGACTAAGTTAAGGCAATCATGTTTGCATTTACCTGAAGTGATGCCGGAACCGTCGATCCTGAATATGAATTTAGTGCTAGAGTCCAAACAAATAGAATGGTTACCATCTAAACATTTTAACTACGCCATCCACTACTTAATAAAGAACGAACGAAAACTTTAGAAAAACAACTGTCACGTTTAATGATGATCTGTTACACGGTATATAAAAGATTACTAGCGAATCTAAAAATATTCGCCCAACCGTAGCAGAAATCTAATTACAGACAACGGAATAACTTCACATAAAACGCAGATATGGCATCATTATCAACACGATAAATGCTGGATGCGTAGAGCAGTGCCACATTGGCAGCAATTTTCACAGTGAAGGAATCATATTGCATTACCTTCCCACAAGGAAAACAATTTCGAATAAAATATTTGTATGTATGTATGTAAAAAGCACGTAATCCGGTTTGTCTCTAGTTACCCAAGAGCCGGCCGCGGTGGTCTCGCGGTTCTAGGCGCGCAGTCCGGAACCGCGCGACTGCTACGGTCGCAGGTTCGAATCCTGCCTCGGGCATGGATGTGTGTGATGTCCTTAGGTTAGTTAGGTTTAAGTAGTTCTAAGTTCTAGGGGACTGATGACCACAGCTGTTAAGTCCCATAGTGCTCAGAGCCATTTTAGTTACCCAAGATAGGCTGTATGGTCCATCAACCTTCCGCAAGGAGACTGCTGCCTAAAAGCTATAAATATTAAATGAGACTTCATCGTTACATCAGCAAATTCCACAGCGTTGCTATACAGCAGATAATCGCAAAAAAGCAGAACTAACGATCAAGTTGTAATTTCTAATCATGTTTAAAACACAAACTGTTTCAGACAGCCGAAAAACTTGTTGGTTAATGATACATTTAGATTGTTGTCCTCAAGCATACGTGTTGTGAGTGGTGGAGACCTGGATTGTTTTATATTACGACGAAACCTCATGTAATATTCTAAGACATCCACTGAAGATACTTAAAGGGAGGGGGGGGGGGGGAGTGCAGAAACGCATCTGAGTGCGTGAAACATATGTGCAGTATGCAAAAGGCGTTTTCTTGCTGAATACAATTTACAGAGAAAGATGTTTGCACGGAAACAAGAAGCAGTATTTACACTGAATATCAACAATATTTTAATGTGAACAAATTCTAAATAAAATTCATAACAGAGAGCCCAATAGTTTCTCCTTATAAGATTGGAGGTAAGTTTTTAAAGCGATAAGAAAAGAGACAACAGCCGACATCTGTAGCAGGGAAACCGAATGGAATATTGAAATTTACCTGGAGAGTCTCGGGGAAGTGCTGTGTATATGTAGAGCGAAACGAATTAAGACTCAAATACAATCTCTAGACATACGTTAAATGTTTTGACAATTGCGAATATAGAAAACCATCAGCTGTAGAATGGAATGACAATTTGTGACAGATCGGCAGTACAACCCGGATTTCCCACTTATCGCGAGCGGTCGCCTTACCATTTGGCCATCCGTGCACGACTCCCGGCCACACCCAAACTTCCATATGTCGTCAACCACGTTTTGACAATCTTTACTCGTCCATCTATTATGTATATTCCCGTACAGGAGACATATTTTACTTGGAAATCGCTTGTGCGGTGTCGGCGGATAAATACGACATTGCAGTGATTGTGTTATTCCGAATACGCTGCATGCATGTCCAAGGGAACTTTGCGTCTTATTCGGAATAAGACGGGCACTGCAATGTCGCATCTGTATCCTTAAGTTCTAGACCGTAGCTTCAAGTTTTGGAATGTTTATCAAGTAGGCACAACAGACAGACTTTAGAAAAACGGTGCTTAAATCTTAAGTCTGTAAAACTTGTGGAACATTAAGAAGAACTTAGATGTTATTCTCGAGAAAACCCGTTGAAAACATTTAGAGAACGCCTATGTGAGGATTACTGTGAACTGTTAGTCGGTCTCGGTTGTAAGAAGGCGTGCTGAAAAGTAATGCCTCTGAAATTATGTGAAAACTCGAAGCTTTTAAATAAAACAAACGTTATTAACAATATACATCTTTATTCTTCAGGTTTACATATTTATTTCTCAGTATAGTCACCCTGGCGACGTAAACATTTCTCCCAGCGAGAGACTAGTTTGTTGACACTGTCACCGCAGACTGAATTGTTGACGGAGCCACAATCTCACCTCTGCGAACACAGTATCACCACTGGGGAACAAATATTGTGCCTTGGCATGGACTTTTATCAGTCAAAATGGTCATATAATCCTTGGCAGTAATACGAGCTTGCAGAGTAACCATGGGGGCCCCATGAAGTACCACAATACTGCTGCCCAAATAATCACCGAATCCCCGGCACATTTCACTCTTGGTAGCAAGCAGTCTGCATGATAGGCTTGGGACGACATACGCCAGACAAAATAGGTCACAAGTTGGAAACATTTTTCAACAAGACTCATCCTACCAAATGACTTTCTTCCATTCCTCCATAGTATAGGTTTTATGGTTTCGAAACCTCGTTTTCCTGTTGCGGGCGTTTGTAATAGTGATGAGGGGTTTTTTAATTCCAGCTCGCCCTGCAGTTCCCAGCTTATGGAACTCCCTTGGGTTGTTTCGTTGCTGCAGTGATAGCGAGTGCAAAAATGCAGTTCTGCAGTGACCATTTGCAGCTGTCGTCGTCTTACTTTGAACCACAATCTTTTTCGACGACCGTCCGTCACGATTACTCAACACACTCTTTCGTCACGTTGTGACTTAGTGGATGACATTTTTCCGCATTTAGTGTATGCGCTACAAATCTTCGATACGGTGGCTCTTTAAACACTAAACACGTTGACTCCCTTGGTTACGCAAGCACCCACCATACAAGCCCCCAACAATTTTCCCACGTTCGTGTTCACTCAGCTCCGACATAATATACTGACAATTATAACGAATCCCGTTCTAACCACGATTGACTCTTGCATATTGAATACATTGCACAGATGCCGCTCGTGTTCAAATATAACAGCGAAACCAGAAGTCTTGGCTTGCACCTTTTTTTCACCACAATCTTCTTCGATGATCGTCGGTCACTTATCACTCAACAAATATTTTCGTCGCGTTGTGACTTGGCGGATGACGTTTCCCCGCATCTGCTATTATGTTTCAAGCATGAATTTCTCGCGGCATTTCCAACGCCGCATATTTCACTATGCCCTGTACACTGGCTTTCAGAGTAGGTTCGATGATGTAAAGTGATTTGTGGAAATAATGGAAAAATCCATCATCAGAATGATTGGATAGGGATTTAAACTTCGCTACTTCAAAATACCATTCCAGTGTCTTTACCTTGTTAAGAAAGTGACGGTTTTTTTCTGAATAGAAGAAAGACGTTACACCAGGCTTTCCGTCTTTCGATAATTAAATCACAGAGAAAAGGTTACCACAGGACTGCCATGAATATATCTAAAAGTATAAACATAAAACAAGGTGTCTACGTAAGAGTATAATCTGGATGTTTGGTTCAGCAGCCTGCAACAGAATAACTAGCGCTGTCCTTACGGCAATTATGTCTGCAGCAATACTTCATTCCTCTTCTTAACGTCCTCCACAACCCCCCCCCCCCAACCCCACAAAAAAAAAAAACCAACCTATCGGTTACACCGATTTTCATGTCACGTGGTTTCTGTCAACCTGAGACGTCGATTTCCGTCTTTATAACATCTTACACAATTGTGAAAACTGTTCTGCACCGTCTCTCGCCAAAACTGGGCATTATGAAAGTGGGTCATACGCCTCGTTGAGCGGAAGGATTTTTCTGCCAATGCTGTTAATCAACGTTCGCATATCTACTTCCAGCAGCATCGCGAGAAAACATAGTTCACGAAACTCATTACTGATTCGCAGCTAGAAGTAAGAACTGAGTAGAGCAAACGTGTACAGTGCAGCTGTCTTACCGCTAACTGGTAGAACGCTTTAAGTAACTCACAAATCCAGCTCAGACAGTAGTAAGCAGCAAGGAGGTGAAATGTCTCTGGTAAAGGTTTTCGTCTCTTAGTTTGCGAAAATTTAATTCAACTGCACAGTTGCAATACCTCATTGCGGCACTAAATTTTCCCGAACAAATGAGATACTTTTTCATCATCGGAACTCTATGCAGAAAAGTCAGTTCCAACACGTATGTACACCCATGTGTGACCACAACAGCGCTGATACGTTGTGGCACAGAACAAGCGTAATACGAAGGTTTCATCTTCTCATAATGAATTGTCCTTTATTTCATTTGAAGAGATACTGGTAGCGAGCAGAGGTAAGTAAATCCGCTGTCGACGGAAAATAAGAAGAGAAATTTTTACAGTAGAAAAGGCATGTTTTTGTAACAAAAATGTTACTTCTAAAATTATTTCTCCCACAAACTGAACTAATCAGTTATGAGAAGCATACTAGGTATGGCTATTCTTGAAAATTGTCCACGGAGAACCGTAGTCAGATGTGCATACCGCCCTTAGATTTACAAAACTATTTGCTGCTTTTTGCGCTGTTGCTCAACCACCTTAAACTGAATGTCATTAACAGTATTCACCGACATCCTTCATGACTGAAATAATATCGTATCTCATGTCAGAGCATATCGCCAACTTAGGTCTCTTGTACCCGACGATGAACGACGCACGCGCCAGTAGCTGCTTCGGTTTACCACTTCACTTGAACATCCTAAATTGCTTTTCACAAACGCTAGCTGCTCCTGCACTACGGTTTCCTATTATTTATGCTTTATGGACAACATATTGAATCACACTGCTGATTCACTTTCAACCCAAGAACAGATTTTTAATGTTTCTGTGCCAAATGTTGAGCGTAACCATACTAACCGACTGAAATATGAAATGACAACTAAATAGACACCCTAGCTGCAAATAGGCGTTGATATACATCATGCTGAAAATGTGTGCCCCGACCGGGACTCGAACCCGGGATCCCCTGTTTACATGGCAGACGCTCTATCCATCTGAGCCACCCAGGGCACAGATGATAGTGCGCCTGTAGGGACTTATCTCTTGCACACTCCCCGTGAGACCCACATTCCCAACATGTCCACACCACTACATTCGTAGTGCGCCTAATAGATGTTTTCCCATCGCACTCATTACTAGTGGCAGATTAATCTACCAAGTCCCGTACGAGTTGGGGCATAGCATGTGCGTTCGCACAAGAAGGTCAATGGACGGGTAGCCATATATATTGTTCCGGAAAGAACAGATACCATTGACGACTGAAATACAGTAAAATTCTGTGTGTGACACAGGTAATCAGTCTGGCAGCAGGAGAGAGCTATGTAAATACTACTCACTTTTCTCCCTTGATACAAAACCTGTTGTTTTCTTCTTAAAATGGTTCAAATGGCTCTGAGCACTATGCGACTTAACTTCTGAGGTCATCAGTCGCCTAGAACTTAGAATTACTTAAACCTAACTAACTTAAAGACATCACACACATCCATGCCCAAAGGCAGGATTCGAACCTGCGACCGTAGCGGTCGATCGGCTCCAGACTGTAGCGCCTAGAACCACACGGCCACTCCGGCCGGATTTTCTTCTTAACAGTGGTTGCCGCGAGTAAATATGGAAGTACTAGGGTTGGGTAAAAAGTAGTGGCAACACTGCCGTGATGTGAAGCATATCCCTCCAGTGGCATGAGAGCTGACTTCTGACAGCAGATCGGCTGAAGTAGTGCAGTGAGCGGCAAAGGCCGTGTTTGAGTCAGTTGCAGTGAGTACTGCCAAAGTGCGGGAGACCAGTTCAAGCGCCCTACTGGGATGTTTAGGAAATACGAACAACATACACGAGTCAAAACTGAAGTGGCACGTGGTCGGAGTGAACAACAATGTTTTCAGGGACTACGTGATGCAGCACTGCCACATCAGTGGGCGGAAATGGGTGAAAGTGTTTAGAGACGATATCCATGTCCATAAGGATCGGCCCCGTTCGAGACGTCCCTCAATGGACAATAGAGCTCCTTGCCTCCCTGCTGTATGCGAGTCGCCGATGGACAGCATCCCCATCATCCTTCATTGACAATGCATGGTGGCACACGGCGAACCCCGTACAGGAGCTCCTGCATATGTGGAGGTCGGAGGATCTCTAACATCTACAGTATTCAACCGATATGAGTCCGTGTGGTTCAGCCAAAACGAAGGAAACCTTTCGTGGCATGTGCTGAAACACAGGAAACGACATCATTCGCGCAATAGTGCCGTCGTTGCGAGACCGACAGAGATGGACGCGCTGACAGTGTGCGACGCCTTTCATCGTAGTGGGGGAAGGTGTCGAGATGTGGGGCGATTATATTAAGGGTATCAAATAAGGCGAACGTCTGTCAGTAAAATCTGGTACGAATTTTAGCTATGTTCCCACTACTTTTTATCCAGCTCACGTATACTTTGGCTTCTACGGATCTTCTGACATTCATTCAACTGACATTTTCAATAATACTTAAGCATAATTAGAGCTCTTTTACGAGACTATTTTTAGCACGCCTGATAACAGTACGTTGAAACAGTTCATATGACATTTATTCAAAACACAGTTACGTCGTACGCCGAATAACACGTGGCACACGTGTGTCATCTAGATACATAGTTACCAAATGAGTCAACCGAAGCTCCGATATCAATGACGATAACGCAGAACATTCTCGGGGAACCAACCATCAGTACAGCTCTATATAACACACCAGATCCTTTACACATCAGCAGTTTGTACTAGATTGTAATTTTCCATTTCGCAAATGAAATTTTTTTGCCATAAACGTGGAAATACACTTATTACCAAATATCATTTTGATAAGTTCTGTAGCACTCGACTGACATATTACAAAACATTATGTCACTTCACTTCGTAAATCGCATGTTGTATAAATGACTTCCACGACCAACGACGAACTTACTGTCACACGAATGTTTACAACACGGAAATTATCAATCGAACGAGTGGGACGTTCGTGGTCAGCTGGCACATATGTCCTCCATAACAGAACCCGTTTGTTGAAGTTTCTTTGAATTGGTCGGGTAGCTGTTTCCTTCGTTTCTAACACAGAAAAATCCGTCATTTGGCGAGCTGAAATTAAAGATAATTTTTTTCATTGGCGTTTACTCTTACGTTAGCCAACCATAAGTCTAAATGGGCCAAAACAATTACGGAATGAAACGGAATAAAAGGCTTCATGTAAAGATAAGCTTGAAATTCTGTCCGGTATCAGTGTAATACCATATTGTAACGTAAATTAAGTCACAGCATAATATTCTAGAGGATACTAGTTTTAAGTACTCTATCTGTTGTCTATGAAAATCAAAACCATTTTTGTACCCGCCGAACAGCTCAGACAGGCTAAGCAATCACAATTTCCGTATTCTAACACAGTGTATCGTCACCGCAGATGGCAAATACTGCCTCATACCTGCGTAGAATTCAGTGTAATAACTGATGAGTCACACAAACTTTTAAGAAAGCAATACATTTCTTGAAGTTTGTAGGACGTGGCAGCTTAGTTGCTGATACAGTCTACGGGATTGAAATACACGCAGGCCGGTAGTCATGAAATTCTTAAAAAGATTAAGGTATAACGTCCCACCGAAGGCAAGGTCGTCAGAGAGTTGCCCAAGTTTGGGTTGGGGATGAATGAGAAAGGAAATCGACTGTACCCCGTCCTTCCAAAGACACGATTTCGGCAGTTGCCTTAAGCAAATCCTTTGTCCTATCACAGCGCCCCCTAGCTCGATATGGCTAAATGTAGGTCACAAACAATCGTGCAATACGATGAACAAATTAACAATTTTTTAGATAACCATTAGTAGTATCCTTCCCGTGTAATGTAGCCGACAAGTAGGCAGGACTTCTCAAAATTCTGCATTCATGTGTCGCTTAGTACCAGTAAAACTATAGTGTATTGTTGTCCACAAATGGGAAAGACAGCATCAGCACGAAGCTGAAGACTAATTTTCAAAATCTCTTCCCTATACACATAAGCCTTCAAACAACAATTTCGTATGAAACTTGATAACAGAAGCAAAAAAAAAAAAAAAAATAAATAAATAAAAAATCAAGAGACTATTCAGGATGAAGAGATTCTCTTCTGGCATTGAAAGCTAGGAAGAATTATAGGACCTGATGAATGGTATTAACAGACTCCTGAGCACGGGATGTGGATTAAGTAAACCAAGGAAAAAACACCATCAGAAATAAGATTAGCGGCAAATTTAACATCAGAATTGGGGATCACTTGTTAGGCGAATGAATTCTGCTATCTTGGAAGGAAAATTTCGAATGATGGAACAAAGTAAAGTGGACATAAGAAGCAGACAGCACAGACAAAGAACATTCCTCGCCAAAAGGAGTCTGCTGGTATCAAACATAAGCCTTCAATTGAGGAAACCTTGAGGACCTACGTCTGGAGAATAGCATCGTCTGTAAGTGAATCATGTTCAGCGGGAAAACTGGGAAAGAAGAGCAGTGAAGCAATCTAGATGCGCTATAGCACAAGGGAGCTGAAAATTAGGTGCACTGATAAGAAATAAGGTTCTCTGTAAAATAGTTTAGGAAAGGAGTAAATAGGGAAACACTAAACAGAAGAGAGAGCATGATAGGACATGCGTTTGGATATCAGGGAGTGATTTCCATGGTACTAGAAGGAAAATATTGTACGGTTAGACAGACTGGCGTGTACAGAAAATATACTTGAAAGCACTGGGTGCAAGTGCTACTCTGAGATTAAGAGATTAACACAGGCGAGGAAATAATGGCTGACTGCATCAAACAATGTCAGAACTCTTTGTCCGCCGGTCGTGGATCCTACCCGCATCGTTTTGCCATTAGAATACTGCAACGTTGTTTGTTTGGTCACTGTCTACGAAAACGACGGTGTTTTACTGTTACTAGGGGACCCCATGGACCAACTTCACCACTGTGTGTACTTTCGGCTGAGGCTTCGCGTCGTTGTGCTGTTTGCGACGCACTCTGCAGTCGTGATGCATCATGCCGGCATACTCTTATTCCGGCGGGCTATTACAAGAGGTAACAAGCAATAGCCTCTTAGTGTATGACTTAGGACTGTAGTTCTTTGAAAATGGGCCTACAGTCATTAAACAGCATTCCAAACACTGCACTGGCATCTGCTGCATCAGGCTACAATTGATCAGCATATATCCTACGTAAGAGATTACAGTTACCCACACCGTTGAGAGATTACACCATCTTTACTCATATCGAAGTACCGAAGTTTCGACGTGTAAACAACAAATCCCCATTTCATGTGAAATTACGCTAGTGTGGAACATTAACCATTTTGATACATCCATCTGTTTTATTCTGTAAAATTCCCACGAATTACAAATGTCTGTGGAAGTAACTTATCTTTTAATACTCCCGCTAGTGGCATCAAATGAAAATTATCGCTAGCTACGTGTTGGTCACAAGCCATGACAAAATTAATTATGGCACGTGGAATAATAATGTATGAAGTAAAGCAAGTGTAAGGGTAAGTAAAGGGGGGGTGGGGGGGGAGAGCATCTACATCCATACACCGCAAGCCACCTGACGGTGTGTGGCGGAAGGTACCCTGAGTAACTCTATCGGTTCTCCCTTCTATTCCAGTCTCGTATTGTTCATGGAAAGGATTGTCAGTATGCTTCTGTGTGGGCTCTAATCTCTCTGATTTTATCCTCATGGTCTCTTCGCGAGATATACGTAGGAGGGAGCAATATACTGCTTCACTCTCCGGTGCAGGTATGTTCTCGAAACTTTAACAAAAGCCCGTACCGAGCTACTGAGCGTCTCTCCTGCAGAGTCTTCCACTGGAGTTTATCTATCATCTCCGTAACGCTTTCGCGATTACTAAATGATCCTGTAACGAAGCGCGCTGCTCTCCGTTGGATCTTCTCTATCTCTTCTATCAACCCTATCTGGTACGGATCCCACACCGCTGAGCAGTATTCAAGCAGTGGGCGAACAAGCGTACTGTAACCTACTTCGTTTTCGGATTGCATTTCCTTAGGATTCTTCCAATGAATCTCAGTCTGGCATCTGCTTTACCGACGATCAACTTTATATGATCATTCCATTTTAAATCACTCGTAATGCGCACTCCCAGATAATTTATGGAATTAACTGCTTCCAGATGCTGACCTGCTATTTTGTAGCTAAATGATAAGGGATCTATCTTTCTATGTATTTGCAGCACATTACACTTGTCTACATTGAGATTCAATTGCCATTCCCTGCACCATGCGTCAATTCGCTGCAGATCCTCCTGCATTTCAGTACAATTTTCCATTGTTACAACCTCTCGATACACCACAGCATCATCTGCAAAAAGCCTCAGTGAACTTCCGAAGTCATCCACCAAGTCATTTATGTATATTGTGAACAGCAACGGTCCCATGACACTCCCCTGTGGCACACCTGAAATCACTCTACTTCGGAAGACTTCTCTCCATCGAGAATGGCATGCTGCGTTCTGTTATCTAGGAACTCTTCAATCCAATCACACAATTGGTCTGATAGTCCATATGCTCTTACTTTGTTCATTAAACGACTGTGGGGAACTGTATCGAACGCCTTGCGGAAGTCAAGAAACACGGCATCTACCTGTGAACCCGTGTCTATGGCCCTCTAAGTTGGTTGGTTGGTTGGTTGGGGAAGGAGACCAGACAGCGTGGTCATCGGTCTCATCGGATTAGGGAAGGATGGGGAAGGAAGTCGGCCGTGCCCTTTCAGAGGAACCATCCCGGCATTTGCCTGGAATGATTTAGGGAAATCACGGAAAACCTAAATCAGGATGGCCGGACGCGGGATTGAACCGTCATCCTCCCGAATGCGAGTCCAGTGTCTAACCACTGCGCCACCTCGCTCGGTGGCCCTCTAAGTCTCGTGGACGAATAGCGCGAGCTGGGTTTCACACGACCGTCTTTTTCGAAACCCATGCTGATCATCAAGTATAGTCTCCCAAAGAATGTATTTTGCTCAAATTGCAGCATGTGAAACATTTTAAAAAGTTTATGACTTCTACTGCCGAGCATTTAGTTGTGGAATTCAGTTAGAAGGTAAAACAAGCGACCAGAGAAAATGTTTAGCACAAGTAACAGGTGCATGGCAATACTGCATGCACAACAATGATTAGGGGCATAAAAATGCCCTAACCCTAGAGCATTCTTTGAAGAGATTAGAGGAAAGATAATGTTCGTGTAAGGTCGAAATGAAAGAGTACTGTACTAACAAAGACATCGGGTTGGTAATGGTGTGTGATTTGCGAAGTGTTTTGCGGTTATAAATTTTAGAAAAAATGCAGTAACACTATAAGCATGACAAAATCAAAAGCCACAAATCTGATTAGAAATTTACAACGAAAAATTGAACCTTAAAAACTGCACTCCACACTGAACGAAAAATTTGGTTTACCGGAACAGAAAAAAGAGAAATCATTTCAAAGGAATGGTGGCAGAATAGACTCAACGATGACCCATCTGTTTCCCGCACTGTTCAGGATTCCCTCCACACGGTGTATATGGCTGCCAACATCATTACGATCCAAGTCGGTCCTGTAAGAAAGGTTGCGCAATGCCGAGACATGGAGTCGCCTGGGGTGGACGGAAATTCAAACGCCCGCTCAGTCATCCGGCTTAGGTTTAACGTGGTTTCCCTAGCCGCTAAAAGGCCCGTCAAATTCCCTTCCCCACACTTTCCTAGCCCGATACTGCTCCAACAGTAACGACGTCACCATCAACCCTCATCTTTCACCCTTCTGTGTGTGTAGCAATATAAACCAATATAAACACTTCTCCCTTTTAACGTGGCATTTACCAACGACCACCAATGCCACTGAGGCAGAATCTGCTCAAACCCGCCCGTTTGTGTTTCTCACTACATTATCGGGAGCGAATAGCACGACGACGAAGAAGCTGCATCTCGTTCGCAGCGCAAGTCCAACAAGCGGCTTCTAGTAGTCCCACCTGGGGCCCTATTCTGTTTCTTCCGGCCTCTGCCGATCGGATCGGTAGGCAAGCGAGCGCACTGAGCCCCCACGTTATTTCTGTAAGCATTTCAGAAGCGATGCCGCAGTTTTCTAGTGAAATGAGGCGCTGTTGTCAATTCTTCAGGTGCCAACCAATCAGAAGCAAGCGGCTGTAGATTTGCGCATGCGCATTGCAGCGGGCACTGCGCCACAAACTGTGTTTAGAGTACGCAGTACTGTTCACATTTCGCTGACCACATGTTTCCGTGCATGCATAATAATGACAGGAAACTTCATAAATGCCGTATTATGTCATTTTAGTCTCATTCACATAGACTTCTTTTTTTTTTATTTTACCTTTCGGAATATGAGTTAGGAATTGCGTGTAGTATCACATTGTAGAAATGCATCTAAAAAAACACCCGAAGAATTCTTTAAGAGAATGTCAAAGAATAAGACGCACAGAATGTGGTTGTAACTCGCCTCTAGAGATCCAAATGATGAAGTAGCCTACTTTCCTATACGAGACAACGATTTGGGTCATACAAAATAAATTTATTAAAAAAAAGCCATTTCGAGAGCCTATGGCGATTGCAGCAATTTAAGTTCGTTGTAGTTTATAATACGCATCTGATAAATAAAAATGTTTTATATATGGCGGCATAGTCTAAAAATGTTATGGTGGAGATCTTTCATCTCTGTCTACTGTTGTTAACAATTCGATTGATAATTGAGACAACCAGGAGTAAAAAGATGGCTGCTAGTTTCATTCGCAGTAATTTGTGATCTTAAGACTCCTGTGAAACCTCACAATCGGGATCGCAACGTATTTGGAAAAAATGGCGAATTATTGGGGACGAGAAAAAATGTCACTTTCAGTTGTTCCACACATGGCAATTTCATTTCTTAAACATATGGAAGTCACGAAATCAAAAGATACACATTACTGAGAAGGCGCACTCTTATATGTGAATACCAACGAATATAAAAAAATACTTACCTTTCACGAATAACTAAGTCTCAGAATGTGTCAGAAACATGAAGAGGAAAACAAATTATTTTCAGGCCCTACGACCTATCAGCACTGCATATCGTTGCCTTAACCAGTTGGCTACGGCTACTACAACTCTCATGCAGTGAGAGCTGTATTCATTGTAATTCTAAGAGACAGACGCAGGCTGACTTCGCTGCCAAATGATGCGAGCGGAAGCAGTAAATGCATGAAATTTTGGAAGGTTTCCACTATCAGGATTCACAAAAATCCTTTCCATTGCTACTTAGAAGATTTAAACGAGTATCGATAGTTAATAAGTAAACCATTTGTGGGCAAGTGTAGGCGAAGTCACTAGTAATTTCAGCTAACACTCATGTAACATATGTAAGCAGAACTGACCTTTTGACATTTAATGATTTTTTTGAACTCTTAATTAGGTAAAATTAACAGGTATTTCGTGAGACTATTGACAGAAAATGTTTTTTGTTGTTACAACCATTCAAAGCAAGAGCAATACAAACCATATTTCTAACCAAGGAAAACAGTCTATTATGAACTCACTTTCCACGATGATGCGTCGTGGTGAGTCTTCAATAAACCCAAAAATAAACCCACTCAATAATTCTAAAATACACTCTAGCTGTAAACAAATCACACTGAATCTAACGAGTAGCCATACCGAAACCTAACCACCTCTCGGTACAGCTGTCGGAAAATCGGCGGGAGGACCTATCGGTAACAGGTCTCAGAAGCTTACATAGTAGCAACTTCGGATAAAGAAACGGTATGAACGATATAGAATAGGGCCCCACTGACACCTATGCAGTGGTCGCCGTGCGGTCAGCAATGGCTATTCTGGACTGGTGCGACAATCCAAGTGTGATATGTACGCTACTGCTGTCTGAAACCAGGACGACGAACATGTGCATCTTTCTTGGACCACCGGCATTTGCCCCGATACATAATATGAAATAATGGTTGTGCTAATTTTTCTGAAGAACCTTTCTGCTTTCTGCAGACCTGCAATAGGATATCGATATCAAGCACTGGAATTAGTTGCACCCATCAAACTTTTCCTAATATGTCTGCATATTTACACCCGCCACGGTGTGTGGCGGAGGGCATTTATCTTGCCGAACACTTCTTCGAATTTACACTCTTTGAATGCCAGCAGTAAACCTCTCCTTCCTCTAATACTTTCTGCGACTGGACTTTGACAACCTCCGTAATACTCTTCTGCCGAGTACACAATCCCTTTGCAAAACATGCCCCCTTTGCAACATCCTCTATTAATCCACGCAAGAAAGGCACCCAGACTGATGAAATATACTCAAGAATCGGTCGAAGGAGCTTTCTGTAAGTCTATTTCTTGGGTAATGAATTATATTTCCTTACTATTCGTCCAAGTAATGTCAGCCTGACATGTGCTTTTCCTACAATTAGTTGTAAGAGAGAATTCAATTTTATGTCATCCTGGAAACTTAATTCGAGGTATTTTACGGTTGTTACCGTCTTCAGTGATTTATTGCCAATAGCTTTATCTAACAGTAACGGAGCTCTTCGCCTATTTATTTGCAATACGTATACTTTACAATTATCTACGTCCAGAGTCAACTGCCAGTACCTGCACCAATCGTCGATCTTACCTTCTGCATGTCTACAACACTCGCTTGGGATAGCGGCGAAACTACACTGAAGCGCCAAAGAAACTGGTATAGGCATGTGTATGCAAATACAGAGACATGTAAACAGGCAGAATACGGCGCTGTGGTCGCAACGCCAACAAGTGTCTGGCGTTGTTGCTGGATCGGTTACTGCTGCTACAGTGGCAGGTGGTCAAGATTTAAGTGAATTTGAACATGGTGTTATAGTCGACGCACGAGCGATGGGACACAGCATCTCCGAGAAAGCGATGAAGTGGGGATTTTCCCATACGACCATTTCACTAGTGTACAGTGAAAATAAGGAATCAGGTAAAACATCAAATCTCCGACATCGCTGCGGCCGAAAAAAAATACTGCAAGAACGGGACCAACGACGAATGATGAGAATCGTTCAATGTGACAGAAGTGCAACACTTTCGCAAACTGCTGCAGATTTCAATGCATGGCCATTAACAAGTGTCAGCGTGCGAAACATTATCGATATGGCCTTTCGTAGCCGAAGGCCCACTCGTGTACCCTTGATGACTGCGCGACACTAAGTTTACGCCTCGCCTGGACCCGTCAACACCGACATTGGGCTGCTGATGACTGGAAACCTGTTGCCTGGTCGGATGGACGTGTGCGGGTATGGAGACAACTTCATGAATCCACGGACGCTGCATGTCAGCAGGGGACTGTTCAAGCTGGTGGATGCTCTGTAATGGTGTGGAGCGTGTGCAGTTTTTGTGATATGGGACCCCTGATAGTCTAGATACGTCTGTGACACGTGATACGTATGTAACCATCCTGTCTGATCACCTGCATCCACTCATGTCCATTGCGCATTCCGATGGACAATTCCAGCAGGACACTGCGGCACCCCACACGTCCAGAATTGCTATAGAGTGGCTCCAGGAACACTATTCTAAGTGTAAACACTTCCGCTGCCCACCGAACTCCCCAGACATGAACATTATTGAGCATATCTGGGATGTCCTGCCTTCAGAAGAGATCTCCACCCCCTCGTACTCTTACGGATTTATGGACAGCTCGGCAGGATTCATGGTCTCACTTCCCTCCAACACTACTTCAGACATTACTTGAGTCCATGCTACGTCGTGTTGCGGCACCTCTGCGTGCTCGCGGGGATCCTGCACGATATTAGGCAGGTGTACCAGTTTGTTTGGCTCTTCAATGTATTTTTAAATTCGTCGAGTTCTATCTGGAAGAAAGACCTGATTCCAATCACAAAGCTAGTAATATCCACCGAAGCTCATTTTATTCAGTAACCGATGAAATGGAACCACATCGAAGGCCGCCTCAAAGTCAAGGGACATGGCATCAACATATGTGAAAATTGTCTACGAACCTCTGTCTATTGGGCGACTAGAGCACCTGAAATTCACGAGATCACTCTTCGCAAAATCCGTACTGAATTTTACTGAGGAGATTTTCGCTCTAAAGGAAGATCAATGCCTAAACATGAAACACGTTCCTGTTATTTCGGACAACTTTTAGAGTGTATCCGCTCCAGATGACTTTCCATTCTTGAGTAAATTTTCTATTCCGCTATCATTTACACCAATATTTGCTATTTCGGTATTAGTGCGACAAATGGAAGGAGAAAATTTATCTTCCACCGTGAAACAATTTCCACCAACCGAATTAAGCATTTCGCCCTTCTCACTTTCACTTTCCATTTCGTGCCCGTATGGTCACTGAGCTATTGAACAGACAATTTCGATCCAAGTGCTAACCTTACATACGACCGCACTTCTTACTAGCAAGGCCCGAAACAGATCACATTCGTATTACGCCGAACAGTTTATGAATTCACGTTTCCATTTTAAATGTGTGGTTCTTATTCCATCCACAATACGTTCAACTGAACCATGTATTATACTGCCCTCTATCAGCCCCCATGTAAAGATGAGATTTCTCATTTGCTTCTAGGGTTGTGTTCTTTTTTTGTTTCCAGTGGTGAATCTGAAAGGTAGATCAGTTCGCAGGAAAACGAAATGAGTTCGATAACCTCACGCTATCAAAAACACGACGATAAATATAGGAGCAATATGGCATCACAACAGCTACATGAATTTCACTAAAAGAAGCAAAGTATAGCATACGACATGAGAGAGAATAAATTATGTGTTGGAGGAGGAAATGATAAACGGCTAATATAACCACATACAAGTTAGTAGTCTGAAGTATCAATACTCAATCTCCATCTACAATTCTCTGAGAATGTGATATCTCATTAAATGGAAATGAAACTGCCTACATCGCTAGACTGCTATGAGTAGGATTGTGCAGTACTAACGCACTGTTTCATAAGCACTTTAGAACTGAGAATTAGGCAGCAGGAGCACGTGGAGGCGCCGAGCAATGTTGTTAGGTCTGGCACAGAACACACGCATGATCGTACTTTTCATTCAACCCCCTCAAACAGGCGAACTATTCATGTACAAATAATGGAACTGGCATCAATGTTTCTAGAAAGCTGCACAATGTTTTCATTTTTGATTTAATTTCGGAAACAAGTTATTAAGACGATATACGGACAGTTCACGAAAATACATTTTCCGGCGATGGTACCGAATGTCTCACTTTTGGGAAACCTTTTCTTTATTGAAGTTAGGTGAACACACAATGCTAACTATATCCTAAGGGGACAACATTTCCATCTACTCCAAGCCGGAACTGACAGTTTTCTAACACGAAGATTTATGCGTATTTATCGCGGTGAGAAAACTGATCTTTACTACGCCAATCGATACTGGGAGAAAGAACAAAGGCGATAAAAAGAACAGTAACTAAGAATTATACTGTGAACATTATGTTGTGTGACAAACTGAATTTCTGATATGACCATTTGGAGTTAGTTGCTGATAGAACATTACTATTATTAGAATATCAAAACTTGCGGAACTATACTTTTATGTAACTGAGCACATCAAACACGCAACTGAATTGGCGTATGCTTTCTTTCTATGGTGAGATTCGAAAAACACTCATGTCTCCGACAGTATGACAAATGACTGAAATTATGTAACGAAATAGTCATCTTCACTGGATTTTCCATAACAGCTTCCTCGTGCCATGCTCTTTTCCATGTCGCTAAGCGCATGTTAAAGGGGTTTCTTCCAGTATCAACTACTGAATGGTAAGACTTCTCTCTACACAACCGCTTACGATTTTCGCATATCTGTATTGTTTGATTTAAGAAAAAAACCCATGAAACCGGTTGGGATAAGACCTTGCAATGTGCCTGCAGGAAGAAGAACAAACCTTCCCTCTTACTGGAAGGCACTGAGATTGTTCCCTTAGTTGTGTCGTCTATCCATTTCTGCTTGACAACATAACAAGAACTGACAAATGTTTACCAAGACATCCAACTTCGTCAATATTCATAACACACATGTGTGTTAAAAATAGGCATCGTCATGCAGATATTCCTCTCCCTCCATCAACAGCCATAACGATGTGTAACTGCCTTGAATCACCCAATTCTTTTCTCGAACATTTCCTTGTCTATCTTGAGAACAGTGAAAGAGCAGTTCTATCTTGTAAACGGAGAACGGTGGGCCACGATTAAGTTTTTCAGCCTCAGATACTGTAATTGTCCCTGAAACTGTAGAAACGGAGACAGGCAAAATAGCAAGGTGCAATCATCATACAGGACAGAAAGCTGCCCGAGACTGAAGCACAGTGGAAACGGCAAGTGGTGGTGGTGGTGGTGAAGGGTTGGCAACTGAAGGAGACAAGCCAGTACCACTATCGGCTTACTCGGAAATAACGTGTATGTGTCACCAGCTCGTTTCGGGTAAACCAAGCACGACAATAACAATAGCTTCTCCCATGGGTGAGTGGACTTTCGGAAATCGCAACATATTCGGAAATAAACAGCCAAATATCTGCAACAAGTAAGAATATGATTGTTATTGCTGAATGTTTCATTCGCAACAATTTCATCATTCGTTTTTTAATCAGACAGAAGTCACAAAATCGAAGAAACTAATACCTGAGAGAGAGAGAGAGAGAGAGAGAGAGAGAGAGAGAGAGAGAGAGAGAGCGCTCTTCTATATAAATACCATCAAATATTGCAGAACAAACGAGGGCGTGCTGAAAAGTAATGCCTCCGAATTTATGTGAAAACCCAAAGTTATTTAAATAAAACAAACGTTATTAACTATCTACATCTTTATTCTTCATGTCCATATTCCACAGTCACCCAGGCGACGAACACATTTCTACCAACGGAAGAAAAGTTTGTTGATACCGTCATTGTAGAACGTTTGATTTCGTTGACGGAGTCACAATCACACCTCCGCTTGCACCAGTTCGTCGCTATTGAAGTCCGCGCAGGTGTTCATTAAGTTTTGGAAACATGTGAAAATCGGATGGGGCCATGTCGGGATAGTGTGGAGGATGATGACACTGAATCCAGGCCGTCGCGCTCGTGTGTAGTCTGGCGTTATCATGCTGAAGGAGAGGGTGCTCCATATGTGACTGAACTCTCCGAATTCGAAACTCGATTGTAGCACAATGTTTCTCACGCACCGATACAGTTACGTTATACACCGCCATGTTAGATGCTACAATTCGGAGCCCTCTAGCGCCAGAAGCCTGTAAGTATGTGACATGAAGACTAAAGATGTAGAATGTCAATGTTTTAACTAAAAGGCTTTAAGAGTTTTCACATAAATTAGGAGACATTACTTTTAAACATGCCCTCGCACTTGTATAACATTAATAAGAATGTCCCAGGATCAGTATCAGGAAATGCACAAGTTTCTTTGACCCCTGCATTTCGCGTTACTAACCCCAACACCACCGCGAACACCTTCAAATCACAATATTGTCATGCATCTTAGGATCTCCAGAAGGCTTTTACCGTGGCTGTGTCATTAAAACACATTTAATTATAAGAAATCGTACCAATGGTAACTGCCATAATACCTAAGTTATAATACAGGAACAACCAAACACGACGAAATCCAATATGGCCTCTACAAAATTGACTGCCGTGGTCGCATCGAGTGACATATTTTGATGTCACTTTCCAGTACTCCAAGAGTGTTATAAACTTCTCTCCCTTGTGGGAATGGCGGAATGTATGCCGTGCTTTTGGCGTGGGCTTCCCCCCCTTCCACCACCACCACCACCACCACCACCACCACCACCACCACCACCACCGTCGTTGCTGACAATCCTGGAGTACAACTAAACAGTAACAGGCTTTTCGACGATAAGCCGGTTGGAGCTAAACGGACATATTAATGCAAATTCATTAGGGCACTTCGAGTAAATATCAAATTAGTGCAGACAGGACGGCTTGCCAATTTCCTTCTCGTTAAAATGCAACACTTCGCACAGACAGCCCTAATATGCCTGTCTTCCAGTCTGTGATTTGTTTCGACTAGGCCTAAATCAGATTCACGGACTATACGATGAAGCTTCTCCTGCAGGAACACGAACTATGCAATACCCTCACTAAACGTAAATGTACAAAATCCGATACGTCGTGAGGCATTTATAATTTGTTTAAGTGTAATTATCTTCATACACCTACAACAGAGCTATAATCTTATTTCTCACACTAATCAAGTTTCGCATCGAAGTACATTTCTAACAACAGGTACGAAAACTTTCGTTAGTTTGGAGATATCGCGCAAATACGTGCATTTAATAGTCTGCTGAAAACAGACGTGGGGCCGAAATATTCAGTTTGATAGAAAAGAATAGTTTACAGCGCAGTCCAGGTGCCTGAAGATGGCGTCATTTGAACAACTTACATCGGCTGCAAGTTACAACACAAAACGTTAGAATCTTTGACTACACAGACAACACGCGTTTCGTATACGTACATACAGGGTGATGATTATTTAATTATACAAAAAAACAACGCGAATTCGTTACAAACTACAGCGTGTGCACATTTTATTCAACATGCAAACGTCGCGCGTGGGCCCGCGGTTTGGGGCAGCACGTCACGGATTGCACGGCCCCTCCCGCCGTAGGTCCTCCCTAGAGGGAGGGAGGGAGGGAGGGAGGGAGAGAGAGAGAGTTAGCGTTTGTTAGTTTAAGTAGCGTGTAAGTCTTGGGACCTATGACCTCAGCAGTTTGGTCCCTTAGGAATTCACACACACATTTGAACATGTAAACGTCACTACAGATATTAGGATTTAGGTTATCACACGTTCGATATGCCTGCCATCATTGGCGATGATGTGGCGCAGACGAATAGCGAAATTCCGCAGGACTCGCTGAAGTGTCGGGACATCGATGCTGTAGATGACCTCCTGAATGCTTGATTTGGGGTTATTGCTGTACACCTTGTCTTTAATACAGCCCCACAAAAAGGAATCGCATGTGTTCAGATCCGGAGAATATGGCGGCCAATCGAGGTCCATGCCAGTGGCTTTTGGGTCCTCCGTAGCCAGAATGCGGTCCCCAAAGTGCTCCTCCAGGACGTCAAACACACTCCTACTTCGATGGGGTCGAGTTCAGTTTTGCATGAACCACATCTTGTCGAAATCAAGGTCACTTTGGATAATAGGGATGAAATCATCTTCCAAAACCTTGACGTACCGTGCCATAAAGGAATATCGCACCGATTATCCCGTGACTGGGCGTTGCACACCACAGTCACCTGTTGAGGGTGAAAAGACTTCTACGTCGCAAAATTCTCAGTGTCCCAAAGGCGTCAATTTTGCTTATTGATGACCCCATCACGTGCAAAAGGCCGACAACAACAAGGGGCTTGTGCACGTACATAGCAATTCCCATCATGCCCCGCGGCCAACATTGCAATTTGAACGTCCTAACGCGAACCGTTCAGAAGTTTTGATGACTTTATTTCAATAGTTCAATAATTGTTATCCTGTACATACTATACTCCTACACTATAGCCGTAACATTATGACTAATATGCACCGTCAGACTGAATGGCGCCTGGTGGCGTTGTGGGCACTTGGCTCAGTAAGGGAAGTGTATAAATGAAGCAGAGGCGAATGGGAAATAAGTCTAGCGACGATACGGCCGCAAATGGGGGATAGTGGCCGAAGGATCAAGCCAAAGTAACAGCTTTTATTTTTAATCAAAGAAATAATTGCTACTTTTAACACAATATGGGCAACACATGACCGCAAACAGTTCACCTTTATTAGCTGCATACAGCATATTATGTACATTTACATACATAACCAGCAAGTCACCGTGTGGTGCATAACGTACCAATACTAGTCAATTCCTTTCCAGCTTCATTAGCAAATAGTGCGAGGGAGAAACGACAGTTTGCCTCAGTACGAGCCCTAATTTCACTTATTTTCTTGGTCCTTGTATGAAGTGTAAGTAGAATCGTTCTGTTGTCCGCTTCAAGTGTCGGTTCTCTCAATAGCGTTTCACGAAAAGAACGTCTCCCCTCCAGCGACTCCCATTCGAGTTTCCGAAAGATTTTCGTAATACTCTCGTGTTGATCGAACCTACCGGTGGCAAATCTACCAGCCCGCCTCTGAATTGCTTCGACATATTCCTTTAATCCGACCTGGAGAGGATCCTGAACACATTAAGCAGTCTCCATTACTGATGAGCTATACTTTCCTAAAATTCTCCCAATAAACCAGTGCTGACAATTCGCCTTTCCTACTACCGTCCTTATGTACACGTTCCATTTCATATCGCTTTGCAGTGTTAGGCCCATATATTTAATCGACGTGACTGTGTGAAGCAGTACACTAGTAACGCTGTATTCCAACACCATGGGTTTCTTTTTCCTACTCACCTACATTAACAAACATTTTTATACATTTAGAGCTAGCTGCCATTCATCACACCTACTATAAATTTTGTCCAAGTCATCTTGTTTCCTCCTCCTAAAGTCACTCAACGGCGACGCCTTCCCGTATACCACAGCTTCATAAGAAGAGCCACAGATCGTTGCCCACACTGTCCACCAAATCATTTATATAGAGAATAAGAGCAGTCCTATCACACTTCTCTGGGGGACTTCTGACGATACCCTTGTCTCTGATGAATGAATACTCGCCATGGAGAGTAACGTACCGAGTTTTATTACTTAAGTCTCCGAACAACTCACGTACCTGGGAACCTATTCCGCATGCTCGTACATTTTTCCATCTGCAAAGTGGCACAACAGCGAAGACGGGCGTGACGAATGAGAAAGGTCTGCACGAAACGAAATAGTTCCTGGAATGAAGGTGTCATGCTTCCTGCGATACGTTAGCTATACTGGTGTGTCATAGCTTGTGCAGTTACTCTGAAGCGGGTCCCCCCTCTCTCAAAGGTCATCTAGTGAGTGATTCCGCCGTTGTTTATTTCTTTACGTTTATATCTTTCAAAAACTGAAAGCGCTGTGACTAACAAAACAGTCATGCAGTAACTGAATGACAGACTATTTCTGCGGTAAAACCAGCATACTGGAAACCTCAATTCCACACTTGACACGAGATCGTATGCTGACAGGCAAGAAAAAACGTCCACAGATGAAGACACTGACGACAGACAAATCTGGGACGACTTTACTACAAGACAGAAAGGCAAATGCTGTAAAGAGGAGGGCTGTGTCCAGTGTCACCGTAGATGCGAAATATCAAAAACGCACTAATTTACTGTGAGCGTAGCATACGCTTTTCATTCTCTGCAGAGGAATGGGAAAATCCACAAACTGACGATCGGCAACTATGGAATTTACAAATGGAACGTTTTGGTTAACCGTAAGAAGAGCAAAAAGTGATTTATTTGTGCAGCTCAACGGAACGAGCAGACATCGGAGACCCCATTAGAGTATGTGGCCCAAGGAGCTAGGCCACAAGCATTAGCCTGGGGTTGTGGCAGAGCTTTCGTGGCTGCTGTAGTGTCAAAAACAAATTCCTAGTCATTTTCTGAAATATGCGAAAAAAAAGGCAGCTTAATCTGCCACGTCATCCATTTCCAAAGCGGGGCAAACAGGAATCGACATCTTGCCCCCCCCCCTCCCCCTCCCCCCCCCCCTCTCTCTCTCTCTCTCTCTCTCTCTCTCTCTCTCTCTCTGGAATGAAATAACATCAACACTATTTACAGAATTTTAACGCAGCTAAGCACATTCGTAATCATCTTTTGAAAGTTGTTCTCGAGCTTCCAGCGGAAATGGGTGTGGGATTACCTCCTTATGCAAAACTACTTACTTTCCTCTCATCCCTACATGTTTAAGAACATAGTGGGATATCTTTAGTCTGTCATTAATTCACTGTTCTTATGAAAGCTGTTACTGTAACGTGTCTGCACGGTCACTGGACATGTATTTTACAACGTGCCATAATTTTCGGTGCTTTCTGGTCAGTTGCACATGCGATCTGCGTACAATCGTACAATTAAGTGAATTATCTATTGTGCTTTTTAAGCATTCCGTTCCTTAATGGCAGGTGTGTCAGGTCTTATAAATGAAAGTACTCATTTCAATACATACAATTTTCCCATTTCCCGAAACAAACCATCGTGAAAACTTAGATTTCCTCGAAAAATTCGAAATGGAATTTAAGGCTTTACTGAGGTCATTTTCACGCAGTCGCCCGTGACTTCGCGAAGCACATCAAAGTCGTGGGATACTACGAGCAAAGTATTTTGTCCTCAGATCACACACAACATGATGCGTCTAGTAACTGCATGTGATTTACTTTTTATTCGACTCTAAGATCAGGGATGTGAGAATGGCAGCCCAAATTTAAAAGTGGACTACAAAGGAAAAGGAGCACATTAAGTGGAAACCTGCAAATGACACAAGGCTATATAGCGGGATTATTTATGCAAAGGCTCACAGTCGACTCACTGTCTTGACTCTCAACGCATGCTCGTGTCTGAATGTTAACGCTAAATTTCGTAATCAATCATGCTTGGCTAATGAACTCGTTTGTAGGAAGATGATAGCGTGAACGAGAAACGCAGCAGAGCCTACTGAGAATGACAGCGAATGAAGATTTATGGAAAATGATCCAGATAACCAGAAACACGAAGTGGCTCTCCAAACAAGCAGGGAAATTTACTTTATTAAGTTAGAACTCCACCAGACTGTCAAAGAAAAGTCCTATTTTCTAAGCGTATTTATAGTTTTTTTTTCCTTTAAATTGCTGTAAACTAAGCTCGTTCCACTGCGTACCCTTATTTCAAATTCAGACTGTGCGACCGCAAATCCCCTCCTCCGCCCCCTTCTACTAAAATTAGTACTTAATTTGTACCGTATCGTCACGTTTAGTGATACGTTCATGCCAGCAGTTTTCTGGACTACACAAGTTATTCCTACTGAATGTTGAATTTTTGGGTTAATTTCAGAATCCCGTTAGCTATAACGGGAGAGCGACAGTCTTATTTAAAACTTTTTTTTTTCAATATTTATTGTTCCGTCTATCTCCCCTAGATTTGGGGTGAAACAGAGTGAGCCGATCCATATTCTCTGATCCAGATATAAAATAATTATTTCCGCGCATAAATCTACATGAGTACTAAACAATTCTCACTTGAGTTCCCGGCAGAGGGTCCATCGAACTATCTTCAGACTATTACTATACCTTTCCACGCCACTCACATCTTTGTGAGACCAGATTAGCCACTGTATCTGTAAGACTTTGTGCTTTGATAAAAAACATTTCAAATTAATGTTGCACAACTACTTCCTATTTCCAAAATTAAGTTTTCCAAAGTCGTCTTTGTGTTAACAAAATAACCTTACCAGCAAGAAACAGTAAACGGCTTCGCAATTGTAAAACGAAACAACTTTGATTATGGGTTAGGTTTCCTATTACGTATTAAAACTTAAGGTGTTTAACCAGCTATTATCTAAGTTGCGCTATCACCGTTTAAATTTTCCCTACGCCTTCTAGAATGCCTTTTTCAGTAGTATTTATCTTTTACGCAACGGCTTCCGTAAAGAGACTATCCAACACACAACAATATATCAGCTCAATTCAAATCTGTAGATTGCAGAAGTTTCCCCAACTCTCCTGGAGCACACCATAAAAACCAAACCACAGGTATCAGGGCTGAGTGCTTCGGAGCGTTATCCTGTTGGAAAATGATATTATCCAAACTTAAAAGTTGTTCAGCACATGAGTACAATTTGTCACCTGAAAAGTGTGGGTCAACATTGTATTTCTTCGGTGAAAATTAGACTGCTCAGTTCAGCAACATCTATGCAGCAGGATAATACTTTAACCACTCATACGCTTTTTAGTCTGAGCTGAATATTTTACTGTACATTTGAATTCAGTGTACACCCTAATGTGAACCTTCTATCAAATTCAAGGGAGGCAAAAATTATCCTTTACCAATAATATTCTTGGTCAATATGTCACGCTAAGAATGCCAAGAGATTTATATTCTCATCCCTAGTCCTTTCACCCTGACTTCCTGCGTTTGGTATCCCTCTGCTCACCACTCTCCTCGCTCTCACCACTCTCCTCGCTATGTTATTACTTTTATTTACCGACTAATTCAGCGATCGGTCGAGGTGAGACGGTTTAGGGCACTAAGTGCGTGTTCTGGAGAGTGTGGTTCAAGCCCCATCCGACGGTTCTGATTCAGAGTTTTTCGCGCCTCCCTTGTATAAGACCACAGCTTAGGCCATCCAATTCTTTGTTCAACCTGGAGCTCCATCTCTAATCACCATAATTTTGACAATTTTGAGAAAAAGGATGCAGCCAATACAATATTTTAATATTTTCGATGTTATTCAGAATTATACTACGGACGGTGGTCATCCAACTTTTCCTTGCGTTTCTGTTGTGTCTAGGCATCGTATCACATCTTAAGCAGATAAAGATGGTCTACATTTCCTGCGTGTCGTTAACAGACAAGCATTCATTATAAAAAGACTTTTCCAATATCACTGAAACCTTATAACTCATTTTGGATATACACAATCGAATCGACACGCAAAGCACTGCTAAGAGTGCATTTCATTCATCACGTATCACTGGTAAGGCGGATTTGGGAAGAACGACTGTTTTTTTATGCGTTTGCAGTTGTCTCCCTTCCCAAACATGTACACCTACTAAACAGTTCCACTTCACACACTAGTACCGTGTTACTTCATGACATTTGTACAGTCCTGCAGTCAACATGGTGAAACAGGAATTTGCATCTCTCAAAATGTAATACCTGTTCAAAGTTACTAACATGTGAGAAGGAAGATCGGGGTTTAACGTCCCGTCAACGTTGTGCTTATTGGAGAATGAGCACATGACAGGTTCGGACTAGAATGGAGAAGGAAATGGGCCGTGTTGTGTTCATATGAACCATTCTGGCATTTGAATTAAGTGATTTATGCAAACCGCAGAACACCTCGATCTCGTTGCCCAGATCAGGACTGAACCACGCTCTTCCCATTTGCATGTTCATTATGATACTCAATTTGCCGCCTCGCTAGGTTAACGTTGCGAGGCGGCACTGAGAATTGGGAAACATTTCTCATTAATGTGTCTCTTTCTGTATGGATACAGCTCAAACGAATGTCACCTTTCTACAGTACGCCATATAAAGGACAAAAAGAAAATGCTACGAAGAGCTTACAAGGTTGACAAGGCTAAATAATGTAGATCCCGACACAAAATTTTTCATTAAGATTTATAACATAAGAACTGAAGCACCACAGGTCAGTGTATTCAGGTTCGCTAACTTCATTATACTCCGAATTACTGGTCAGACGAGTCTAAATGTGTTTCCTGTGTTAGTTAATCACTACTGGGCCGTTATCACGTTATCGGCGTGCTGAAAGATTAGAAGCTGCTAAGGGCGGGGCGACAACTCTGACGATCCACACAGCTAACTATGCTTCCTCAAGCAACAGCTATGAGATAGTGATATGTCTAGCAGCTACATACCTTCTGCTTTTAGAGATAACAAGAGGAAGTGCAGAAGTTCTCCCATCGGAGCAGCACATTATTTGAAGCGAAGTGAAGTAGGTGTGGCATGTTCTCTGTTGATGCCACGCTGACCTACAGTAATTGTGAAATGTCCTCGCCCTCAGATCATCTACAAGTACACAGCGTTTGCATCAGGCTTCTGTTGACATTCCTTCCACCTTCATATCTTCACCTACTACCTCTTCTCTTTCTATAACATTGTCAAATTTGTTTCCCTTATATAAACCATATTTTCCTTTCAACCTTCAGCTTTCCCTTCTTTGATTAGTACAGGCTTTTCAACTGAGCTCTTGATATTCATACAGCAGCTTCTCTTTTCTCCAAAGAATTTTTTTTTGCGGTATCTTTCCTCTAGTTGTACACTGAAGAGGCAAACAAACTGGTACACCTGCCTAATATGTGGGATTCCCGCGAACACGCAGAAGTGCCGAAACAGACGTGGTATGGACTCGACTACTGTATGAAGTAGGGCTGGTGGGAAGGGACACCATGAATCCTGCAGGGCTGTCCATAAATCCGTAAGAGTACGATGGGATGGACATTTCTTCTGAAGCCAAGGCATCCCAGATATGTCCAATAATGTTCACGTCTGGGGAGTTCGATGGGCAGCGGAAGTGTTTACACTAACAGTGTTCCTGGAGCCACTCTGTAGCAATTCCGGACGTGTGGGGTGTCGCAGTGTCCTGCTGGAATTGTCCATTGGAATGCACAATGGACATGAGTGGATGCAGGTGATCAGACAGGATGGTTACATACGTGTCACAGTCGTATCTAGACTATCAGGGGTCCCATATCACAACAACTGCGCACGCTCCACACCATTACAGAGCATCCACCAGCTTGAACAGTCCCCTGCTGAGCCGGCCGCGATGGCCGAAGGGTTCTAGGCGCTTCAGTCCAGAACCAAGCGCCTGCTACGGTCGCGGGTTCGAATCCTGCCTCGGGCATGGATGTGTGATGTCCTTAGGTTAGTTACGTTTAAGTAGTTCTAAGTTTAGGGGACTGATGACCTCAGCTGCTGAGTCCCATAGTGCTTAGATCCATTTGAATCAGTCCCCTGCTGACATGCAACGTCCATGGATTCATGAAGTTGTCTCTATACCCGCACACGTCCATTCGACCAGGCAACATGTTTCCAGTCATCAACAGTCCAATGTCGATGTTGACGGGTCCATGCGAGGCATAAACTTCTTGTCGCGCAAGGGTACACGAGTCGGCCTTCGGCTCCGAAAGGCCATATCGATGTTGTTTCGTTGAATGATTCGCACGCTGACACTTGCAGACGGTTCAAATGTTCAAATGGCTCTGAGCACTATGGGACTTAACATCTGGGGTCATCAGTCCCCTAGAACTTAGAACTACTTAAACCTAACCAACCTAAGGACATCACACACATCCATGCCCGAGGCAGGATTCGAACCTGCGACCGTAGCGGTCGCCCGGTTCCAGACTGATGCGCCTAGAACCGCTCGGCCACACCGGCCGACACACTTGCTGATGGCCACGCACTGAAATCTGCAGCAGTTTGCGGAAGGGTTGCGCTTCTGTCACATTGAACGATTCTCGTCAGTCGTCGTTGGTCTCGTTCTTGCAGCATTTTTTTCCGGCCGCAGCGATGTCGGAGATTTGATGTTTTACCGGATTCCTTATTTTCACGGCACACTCGTGGAATGGTCGTACGGGAAATTCCCCACTTCATCGCTACCTCGAAGATGCTGTGTCCCATCGCTCCTGCACCGAGGATAACACCACGTTCAAACTTATTTAAATCTTGATAACCTGCCATTGTAGCAACAGCAACCGATCCAACAACAGCGTCGGACACTTGTTGTCTTATACAGGCCTTGCCGATCGCAGCGCCGTATTCTACCTGTTTACATCTCTCTGTATTTGCATATGCATGCCTATTTTAACAGTTTCTTTCGCGCTACAGTGTATATGCTTCTATAGATTGACAGTTGTCCTCTGACCATTCCTACACAGCCACTTGGCATTTCTGTCGTTCTCATTTTTAGACATCTGTATTCCTTTTATCGGCTTCATTTTCTGCATTTTTATATTTTTTCCTTTCGTCTATTAAATTCAATATCCACTGTGTTACCCCAGGGATTACTACTAGGCTTTGTCTTTTTGCCTAAGTGATCCTCGGTTGCTTACCCTATTTCATGTCTGAAAAGTATCCCAATCACTACTGAATTTTTTACCTCTGTTTCAGTCTAACTTTACCCACTGTTCCCTCAAACCGTCAACAAGCCCTGGTCCTTCAATTTATCTAGGTCTCATCGCCTTAATTTACAACCTTTTTTGCAATTTCTTCAATTTCAATTTGCAGTTAATAACTAATAAATTATAGTTAAGAGTCCACATCTGACACTGGAAACGTCAAAGTTTAAAATCTGGTTCTGAAATCCGCCTTGCCATCATACAAACAATACGAACCTCCTATAGTTACCAGGTCTCTTCCACGTATGCCACCTTCTTTCATGAATCTGAAATAATGTGTTAGCGATAATTTACTTACACTCGGTGCAAACTTCTACCAGGCAATTTCCCCCTCCATTCCGTTCCCTCAGTACACGTTCTACTATTTTTCATTCTCTTCCTTCATCTACAATTTAATTCTAGTCACCCATCACAAAGCTTCCTTTCTCGTAACTACATGAACACTTTCCTTTATTTCACCATACATTCTTTCAATCTTTTCAACATCTGGAACGGTACTTAGTGTGGTGTCACCGCCAGACACCACACTTGCTAGGTGGTAGCTTAAATCGGCCGCGGTCCATTAGTACATGTCGGACCCGCGTGTCGCCACTGTCAGGATCGCAGACCGAGCGCCACCACACGGCAGGTCTCGAGAGACGTACTAGCACTCGCCCCAGTTGTACGACGACGTTGCTAGCGACTACACTGACGAAGCCTTTCTCTCATTTGCCGAGAGACAGAATAGCCTTCAGCTAAGTTAATGGCTACGACCTAGCAAGGCGCCATTTGTACCATTGCATGTATCTCAAGATAGTCTCACTTGTATCATCAAGAATGCTGTATACCAAAGGACGATATAAAAGTTAAGTATTCTAGTAGCTACGTTCTTTTCTTTATCACATTCATTACGAATCCTGTTCCAGACTTCGCGCCAGTCGGCGTGTGAGTTGACGCGTGCCCTTTCGGCTACTTCACTGTGGACTGGCTGCCTTAACAGTCCACTACACTTAGCATATAAATTTGAACTACAGTGGAGTGTGTTGGCGTTGTATATATTTTGGCTACGATAATGCGTTCATCACTCCGCTGTTCATGGTAGCTTACCCGCGTTGCCATGTTCTTATCGTTAGACCTGGTCCTTCTGATTTACCACTATTCGATTTTGTGTTGAATACACGGTACTAAAATGAATAGAAGTACTGTCCATTCTGCTACAAAACTTTACTAATTTTTACCATATCTAACTTAAACCTATTCACCCTCTTTTTTTCAAATTCTCTAACCTACTTACCCTGTCAAGGGACCTAACATTCCACACACCAACTCTTAGAATACCAGGTTTGTTTATCCCAATGACAAAACCATTTTGAGTGATCTCGGCCTAAAGACTTAAATGAGGCACTGTTATCTACAGAATACGTTACTCACAAGGATGTCATTTTTCAACCATAGAATAGAGCTGCATACCCTCGGAAAAAATAACACGTATTGTTTTCACTTGTTTTCGCAGTACCAACACAGCAAGGGCATGTTCCCTAAAGCTACAATGTTAGGTCAGGCATCACCCATGAAAAGGCCTCTACCACTCTTCAGGAACCACATGTTCGTCTGCGCTTTAAAAAGATGAGCCGCCGTTGTGCGACTGTTGCAGAGGCACACAAGCTATATATAACACGTGAAAAAAAATTGCTTCAGAACATGTTTATGTGGCATAAGCACGGGATTGTACCATTTCAGGCTGAATGTGTCCATTGTTCACATGTCAACAAATCAGCCACTTGTGCTCTTATCCAGTGTTTATTTAGGAGTTAAACGTTATAATGTATGACTCACTATCATAACATAGGCGCCTCACCCCCACCTTAAAGATTTTTATGACTTAAAATGGCCACTGGATGTTTATTTAGGTTATCCCTACCTTACTTACCATAGCTTAAAACACCAAAATGGACGATACACTATGACGCCACTATCAGACTGTCTAAGAGGAATCTGACACGACGACAATATCGTGGTGCAAAAGCAGGGGGGGGGGGGTTAATGATTATATAGTAGGACGTTTCTATAGCCATGTACGTATTTAACCACACACTGCGAGTTACACGCAAGACATCACTAAATTACACTAATATCTCACATTCAAACAATTTCCCATACTTGGGCAATTACCACCACCACTGAGATAGGAGAGTAACAATAATGTCTTTATTACAAACAAGCAAACATATGCGAGGGTATCTTCCGTGGTCTGCTCAGCACCGCAACCGCTTTGTCTCCAGCGCCGTCATCACTACTGCCACTTCCGTGGTCCTTGAGCTACAAGCCCAGTTAAGTGACGGTGCAACCACCCGCTGTGGAATAAGTAACTACCACACAGTGCGATGCTAGGGCAGAGGCCGCTAATGTGCATTAACAAACACAAAACCCCCAACAAGCATCGGCTGTAGATAAAGCACGTCTCTTCGCTCCACATGCCAGAGGCTGGATCTGAATGTACACTGATACTCTGAGAAAGATGTGTAATGCTTAACAAAATCAAGCCTGATTACAAAACTTATTCGAGATGTGTTCATGTGAACAGCTTCTCCCATCTTAGTGTATTCAGAATGTAGATTGCACATCCCTGTATGATAAAAGTATCCGGAAAAATACTAATGGACACTAATATGGTGTGTGTCTACCAGGCACATGCCATATTTAAAATGAAATTCGTCACTGGCAAGGCTGAAACAGGCATGCAGAATTTGCGATGCATTTTAAGTGTTTCGTTTTGAGGTATTGTAGTACAATACTCTCGGTGATTCTGAATCCGATCACGATGCAACAGTACCATTCCATTCCTACATTGGTTATCGTGTTTCATGTCCTAAATACAATCTCCACATATAGAGAAACAGGATGAATAACGTGATTATGCTTTACAACAGTGTCTGCATAGTGTGAAAGGGTGAGGCAAAAAATTTTTATTGCCACAACACTTCAAAGAGACAGTAAATCTATGCTAAAAGACACGGCCTACACCATGCTTATACGCTCTCTTCTGGCACGGATACGATGCGGCATTTATTATGACAGTCTTCTCATGTAGGCCTGCACACTATTAAGAGGACTATTTGGTTTATTGCGCTAATTTCTTTTAGCAAATGAAAAATATGAGCTTAGGGTCCAATACGAGAATGGACTGAAAAATTTCATTGTAAACGGAACTCCAATATGCAGATGACATAGACGGATGTATCTGCAACACTATTGGATCAAAAGTATCTCGACACCAATTGCTGGATATTCATGTAAGTTGCAGCACGCTCATCAGTAACTTTAGTCATCCTGATTTTGAACTGCAATTTTCTTATTGTTGTCAGCACTTCTTGGCAATCGTCCAAAAGTGTATCTGTTCCTTCTTATTTTTCTATAATGGTAAACTCCCTCGACAACTAAGAAATATGTGGGTTCCTATGACTCCTGCATGAAAATAATGTTGTCGTCTTCAGTTCTGAGACTGGTTTGATGCAGCTCTCCATGCTACTCTATCCTGTGCAAGCTGCTTCATCTCCAAGTACGTACTGCAGCCTACATCCTTCTGAATCTGCTTAAAATATTCATCTCTTGGTCTCCCTCTACGATTTTTACCCTCCACACTGCCCTCCAATACTAAACTGGTGATACCTTGATGCCTCAGAACATGTCCTACCAACCGATCCCTTCTTCTAGTCAAGTTGAGCCACAAACTTCTGTGCGACTGCTACGGTCGCAGGTTCGAATCCTGCCTCGGGCATGGATGTGTGTGATGTCCTTAGGTTAGTTAGGTTAAGTAGTTCTAAGTTCTAGGGGACTTATGACCACAGCAGTTGAGTCCCATAGTGCTCAGAGCCATTTGAACCATTTTGAACCACAAACTTCTCTCTAATTCTATTCAATACCTCCTCATTAGTTATGTGATCTGCCCATCTAATCTTCAGCATTCTTCTGTAGCACCACATTTCGAAAGCTTCTATTCTCTTCTTGTCAGAACTATTTATCGTCCATGTTTCAGTTCCATACATGGCTACACTCCATACAAATACTATCAGAAACGACTTCCTGACACTTAAATCTATACTCAGTGTTAACAAATTTTTCTTCTTCAGAAAAGCTTTCCTTGCCATTGCCAGTCTACATTTTATATCCTCTCTACTTCGACCATCATCAGTTATTTTGCTCCCCAAATAGCAAAACTCCTTTACCTACTTTAAGTGTCTCATTCCCTAATCTAATTCCCTCAGCATCGCCCGAGTTAACTCGACTACATTCCATTATCCTCGTTTTGCTTTTGTTGATGTTCATCTTATATCCTCCTTTCAAGACACTGTCCATTCCGTTCAACTGCTCTTCCAAGTCCTTTGCTGTCTCTGACAGAATTACAATGTCATCGGCAAACCTCAAAAGTTTTTATTTCTTTTCCATGGATTTTAATACCTACTCCGAATTTTTCTTTTGTTTCCTACACCGCTTGCTCAATATACAGATTGACTAACATCGAGGATAGGCTACAACCCTGTCTCACTCCCTTCCCAACCACTGCTTCCCTTTCATGCCCCTCGACTCTTGTAACTGCCATCTGGTTTCTGTACAAATTGTAAATAGCCTTTCCCTCACTGTATTTTACCCCTGACACCTTCAGAATTCGAAAGAGAGTATTCCAGTCAACACTGTCAAAAGCTTTCTCTAAGTCTACAAATGCTAGAAACGTAGGTTTGCCTTTTCTCAATCTAGCTTCTCTAAAATAAGTCGTAGGGTCAGTATTGCCCCATGTGTTCCCATATTTCTACGGAATCCAAATTAAGCTTCCCCGAGGTCGGCTTCTACCAGTTTTTCCATTCGTCTGTAAAGAATTCGCGTTAGTATTTTGCAGCCGTGACTTATTAAACTGATACTTCAGTAATTGTCACATCTGTCAACACCTGCTTTCTTTGGGATTGGAATTATTATATTCTTCTTGAAGTCTGAGGGTAGTTCGCCTGTCTCATACATTTTGCTCACCAGATATTAGAGTTTTGTCACGACTGGCTCTCCCACGGCTGTCAGTAGTCCTAATGGAATATTGTCTACCCCCAGGGCCTTGTTTCGACTCATGTCTTTTCACTGCTCTGTCAAACTCGCAGTATCATATCTCCCATTTCATCTTCATCTACCTCCTCTTCCATTTCCATAATATTGTCCTCAAGTACATCGCCCCTGTGAAGACACTCTATATACTCCTTCCACCTTTCTGCTTTCCCTTCTTTGCTTAGAACTGGGTTTCCATCTGAGCTCTTGATATTCATGCAAGTGGTTCTCTTTTCTCCAAAGGTCTCTTTAATTTTCCTGTAGGCAGTATCTATCTTACCCCTCATGAGATAAACCTCTACATCCTTGCATTTGTCCTCTAGCCATCTCTGCTTAGCCATTTTGCACTTCCTGTCGATCTCATTTTTGAGACGTTTGTATTCCTTTTTGCCTGCTTCACTTACTGCATTTTTGTATTTTCTCCTTTCATCAATTAAGTTCAATATTTCTTCTGTTACCCAAGGATTTCTACTAGCGCTCGTCTTTTTACTTACTTGATCCTCTGCTGCCTTCACTATTTCATTCCTCAAAGCTACCCACTCTTCTCCTACTGTATTTCTTTCCCCCATTCCTGTCAATTGTTCCCTTATGCTCTCCCTGAAACGCTGTACAACCTTTGGTTCTTTTAGTTTATCCAGGTCCCACCTCCTTAAATTCCCTCCTTTTTGAAGTTTCTTCAGTTTTAATCTACAGTTCGTAACCAAAAGATTGTGGTCAGAGTCCACATCTGCCCCTGGAAATGTCCTACAATTTAAAACCTGGTTCCTCAATCTCTGTCTTACCATTATATAATCTGAGACCTTCCAGTATCTCCAGGCTTCTTCCATGTATACAACCTTCTTTCATGATTCTTGAACCAAGTGTTAGCTTTGATTAAGTTATGCTCTGTGCAAAATTCTACCAGGCGGCTTCCTGTTTCATTCCTTAACCCAATTCCATATTCACCTACTACGTTTCCTTCTCTTCCTTTTCCTACTATCGAATTCCAGTCACCCATGACTATTAAATTTTCATCTCCCTTCACTATCTGAATAATTTCTTTTATCTCATCATACATTTCTTCAATTTCTTCGTCCTCTGCAGAGCTAGTTGGCATATAAACTTGTGCTACTGAAGTGGGCTTCATGTCTATCTTGGCCACAATAATGCGTTACTATGCTGTTTGTAGTAGCTTACCCACACTCCTATTTTTTTTTATTCATTATATTAAACCTACTCCTGCATTACCCCTATTTGATTTTGTATTTATAACCCTGTATTCACCTGACCAAAAGTCTTGTTCCTCCTGCATGAAAATATATATTACAAAAGCTCATTGCACTCAACAGTAGCTGCCATACCATCAGCAAGGTCAAGGACCCCTAATAGGATGCTAGCTTTTCCCTCATTTAAATTCCAAAATGCTACCACTATCGTAGCAATCATATATTTATAATCACACTAGTGTATTATGACAAGCAACCTACATGTGTTTTGTGGGAACTTAAACGGGATGCCATGGAAGAAAGACAACAACTTTCCAAGGTACTCCTAGAGGCTATATAAGGACTGTATCTAAAATAGGATATGTAACAGCACGCAACCTTTCGATGCGTGGTGGGAAGTACAGTCAACATTTAATCCTGATCCTGGCTCCATTCATTCTTAAGGAAAGAATGATTGTCCGTAAAAATCGGCCTAATTCATCACTTTGGTAATTTCTCAGGACGCGTATGGAAGGAAACATTAAGTTCCTCACAACTTACTCCCTCAGATTTTCGACAGTAAACCTCTTCATGCAATGAAATGCCTCTTGCAGCGACCGCTACTGGAGTCTATTTAGCATCTCCTGCCAACTATACGACTTGTGCATGTTGCTCTTCATTTTATCTTCTCTTCTCTCTCTATTATTAATCTAATCTTGTATGTGCTCCAGACTCATGAGCAACACTTGAAAATCGCTCCAACATGTGTTTTGTAAACCACTTCCTCCGTGGATGAATTACATTTCTCTAAGATTCCTCCAAATGAATCTCATTGTAAAGCTCACATGGATAAGGTAAGAGAAATTATAGCACGTATGGGGGAATATTCATAGTTACTTAACTCTCCCTTTTCTTGACTGGAAGAGGAAAGGAAGCGCACACTAATGGTACAGCATACCTTCCGCCTACACCATATGGTGGATTGTGTCATATGTATAAAGATGTAAATGTACTATGGTTTTCTGGAAACATTGCATAATTAGTTCATGAGCCCACGCGAATGGTAAACGGTTGTGAAAACAAACTTGACCTCTTAGCAACAAATAATCCTGAGTTAATAACTAGCATCAAAACCGATGCGGGGATTAGTGAACACAGGGTTGTCGTAGCGAGATTGAATATTGTAATCCCCAAAACCTCCAAAAATAAGCGAAAAATATACGTATTCAACAAAACAGATAAAAATTCACTTGACGCCTTCCTGAGAGAGAATCTCCACTCATTCCAAATTAATAATGTAAGTGTAGACCAGATGTGGCTTGAATTCCAAGAAATAGTATCGGCAGCAACTGAGAGATTTATACCAAATAAATTAACGACGGAGCTGATCCACCTTGGTACATAAAACAGGTTAGAACACTGTTGCAGAAACAACGAAACGAACATGCCAAATTTAAACAGACGCAAAATCCCCAAGATTGACGATCTTTTACAGAAGCTCGAAATTTAGCGCGGACTTCAATGCGAGATGCTTATAATAGTTTCCACAACGAAACTTTGTTTTGAAACCTGGCAGAAAGTCCAAAGAGATTCTGGTTGTATGTGAAGTACACTCCTGGAAATTGAAATAAGAACACCGTGAATTCATTGTCCCAGGAAGGGGAAACTTTATTGAAACATTCCTGGGGTCAGATACATCACATGATCACACTGACAGAACCACAGGCACATAGACACAGGCAACAGAGCATGCACAATGTCGGCACTAGTACAGTGTATATCCACCTTTCGCAGCAATGCAGGCTGCTATTCTCCCATGGAGACGATCGTAGAGATGCTGGATGTAGTCCTGTGGAACGGCTTGCCATGCCATTTCCACCTGGCGCCTCAGTTGGACCAGCGTTCGTGCTGGACGTGCAGACCGCGTGAGACGACGCTTCATCCAGTCCCAAACATGCTCAATGGGGGACAGATCCGGAGATCTTGCTGGCCAGGGTAGTTGACTTACACCTTCTAGAGCACGTTGGGTAGCCCAGCTTCATGGAGACGGTTGCGAATGGTCCTCGCCGATACCCCAGGAGCAACAGTGTCCATAATTTGCTGGGAAGTGGCGGTGCGGTCCCCTACGGCACTGCGTAGGATCCTACGGTCTTGGCGTGCATCCGTGCGTCGCTGCGGTCCGGTCCCAGGTCGACGGGCACGTGCACCTTCCGCCGACCACTGGCGACAACATCGATGTACTGTGGAGACCTCACGCCCCACGTGTTGAGCAATTCGGCGGTACGTCCACCCGGCCTCCCGCATGCCCACTATACGCCCTCGCTCCAAGTCCGTCAATTGCACATACGGGTCACGTCCACGCTGTCGCGGCATGCTACCAGTGTTAAAGACTGCGATGGAGCTCCGTATGCCACGGCAAACTGGCTGACACTGACGGCGGCGGTGCACAAATGCTGCGCAGCTAGCGCCATTCGACGGCCAACACCGCGGTTCCTGGTGTGTCCGCTGTGCCGTGCGTGTGATCATTGCTTGTACAGCCCTCTCGCAGTGTCCGGAGCAAGTATGGTGGGTCTGACACACCGGTGTCAATGTGTTCTTTTTTCCATTTCCAGGAGTGTATGTTAGCGGCAAGAAACAATCAATGCCTTCTCTGCGCGATAGCAATGAAGATACTATCTAAGACAGTGCTGCCAAAGCAGAGTTACAAAACACAGCCTTCCAAAATGCCTTCACAAAAGAAGACGAAGTAAATATTCCAGAATTCGAATCGAGGATAGCTGCCAACATGAGTAACGTAGAAGTAAATATCCTCGGAGTAGTGCAGCAAGTTAAATCAATTCATAAACGCAAGTCTTCTAGGCCAGACTGTATACCAATTAGGTTCCTTTCAGAGTATGATGATGCAATAGCTCCATACTTGAGAATCATATACAACCGTTCGCTCGACGAAAGATCCATACCCAAAAAACTGTAAAGTTGCACAGGTCACACCACTATTCAAGAAAGATAGTAGGAGTAACCCACTAAGCTGGATTTTGGAACACACATTGTGTTCAAACATTATGAATTACCTGGAAGAAAACGGTCTAGTGACACAAAGTCAACATGGGTTTAGAAAACATCGTTCCTATGAAACAACTAGCTTTTTATTCCCATTAAGTATTGAGTGCTATTAACTAGGGATTTCAGATCGATTCTGTATTCCTGGATTTCCGGAAGGCTTTTGACACTGTACCGCACAAGCGGCTTGTAGTGAAATTGCGTGCTTATGGAATATCGTCTCAGTTATGTGACTGTATTTGTGATTTCCTGTCAGAGGTGTCACAGTTCGTAGTAATTGACGGAAAGTCATAGAGTAAAACAGAAATGATTTCTGGCGTTCCCCAAGGTAGTGTCATAGGCCCTTTGCTGTTCCTTATCTATATTAACGATTGTGGAGACAATATGAGCAGCCGTCTTATGTTGTTTGCAGATGACGCTGTCGTTTATCGACTAATAAAGACATCGGAAGATCAAAACAAATTGCAAAACCACTTAGAAAAGATATTTGAATGGTGCGAAAATTGGCAGTTGACCTTATATAACGAAAAGTGTGAGGTCATCCACATGAGTGCTAAAAGGAATTCGTTAATATCGGTTACACGGTAAATCAGTCTAATCTAAAAGCCGTAAATTCAACTAAATACCTAGATATTACAATTATGAACTTAAATTGGAAGGAAGACATAAATAATGTTGTGGGGAAGGCTAACGAAGACTGCATTTTATTGGCAGGACACTTGGAAAATTTAACAGACCTACTATGGAGACTGCCTACACTACGCTTGTCCGTCCTCTTAGAATACTGCTGCGCGTTGTGGGATCCTTACCAGATAGGACTGACGTAGTACACCGAGAAAGTTCACAGAAGGGCAGAACGTTTTGTATTATCGCTAAATATGGGAGAGAGTGTCACAGAAACGATACAGGATTTGGGCTGGACATCACTAAAAGAAAGGCGTTTTTCATTGCGACGGAATCTTCTCACGAAATTTCAATCACCAACTTTCTCCTCCGAATGCGAAAATATTTTGCTGACACCGACTTACATAGGGAGAAACGATTACCACGATAAAATAAGGGAAATCAGAGCTCGTACGGAAAGATATAGGTGTTCGTTCTTTCCGCGCGCTATACGAGACTGGAATAACAGAACTGTGAAGGTGGTTCGATGAACCCTCTGCCAGGCACTTAAATGTGATTTGCAGAGCATCGATTTAGATGTAGAATGTGGCATTAAATAGCACCTGTTAGTATGAAACATGCCTAGCATCATCAAAGAGTTATAAGTCGTAGCATAATACCAAGCTCTTTAGACAGGAACATGTTATCAGTGTATTCTATAAAATGGTTCCCTAATTATAAATGTCTATGCATGTCTCATGTGTGAATTATCACATTAACTTACGTGTATCACTGTTACAGTAGTACCAGTGTATGCATATGACAACCACTACCTTAGTAGCGGTAATATGTGAGCTACGCGTAATTTTTTTCTACTGGTATACAACAATTAAGTTGCAACAATAGAACAATTAAGTTACACCAACAGAGACATGTGTACTTTGTACTCTAAATCTTCAATAGGGAATAGTTTCAGTCTCACACATTGGTCCTTTTTCTTAAGATCTATGGAATAACAATGCAGGGACCAATCCCAATTCAGTAATATTTATATTTGACACTACTGCAGAGAACAATGCCCCGGATTGAGAACAAAATGTTTTTCCGGCTTTAATGTAACACCTCTGTATAATACTTTTATCGTCTTTGATGGTGTCTGCATGAACAATCTCCATGTAGTTTACAGGTAAAGAAACTATAAGCAGGCAGAACATAGTTTATGATCTTTTCTTGCTGTTGATTGCTTGTCAACTTCCAGGTGTTTTTATTGCTCCAACACACACATTGCGGAACATTATTAAATACAGCATATCTTATTTTCTGTAAACTACCCGATATTTTTCACCACATGGAAGTGATCAGCACAGAGTAAAGAGGAGCACTTTGTAAATACTATTTGTTAGCATTTCATACATTTAGACAGTCCATAGGGTCAAACAGTATATACCATAGTTATAAATTGTAGTCTGATAATACGTTACTTAGCCAAAGAAAGTGTGAAAGTTACTGCTAAACACATGTCAGGGCAGCTTATAAAATTGACAAAATAGATACAATTAACTCTGTTCACTCCTGGGCTTGTGATTCGACATATAAATTTGTTCTATACACAGTTGCTCCACAATTGGAGTTCACCAAGTTAAATAGTCATTGTTGTTTACAATAACGTTACCATTTCCCTAGCAGTCTCTTTCAAGCATACAGGAGTCACTTGACGTTACATAGTCACACATCTCCATTCCGTCAAAAATCCTATCAAAATCTTGTTTTGTATTCACATCTGTAATAGTCTTCTACACAAAGCTCTTGCTATATCCTAGGCAGCTGGTCCATTGAAACATCCATATGATCTGTGTCAATTCCACTTTATACGGTATAGCCACAGGATTTTTATATTTCCTCAAAATATAAAAACTGCTACCATGCCAGTTTCTTCCAATAAGACTCCTGCTGCTGCAATATTGCTTCCATATTGGAGAAATGGTACTTAATCTTGACATCGTGCCTCTAGAACGGGGGCGGGCAGGAATCCTGCACATGTGCGGTGCACTTGCACGCGTGCAGTTAACAGGTGTTCCGCGTGCACACAGGGGCAAGCTGGCCACCCGCTTATCTCCCATCCCCACCATACCTTCTGTCCGCTCCTTCCTCTGTAATGCGTTTTGTTTCCTAGCTTGCTTTATTGAGTGAATGAATAAGGTTAGTAGGAGTGCTTGAAAGAAATCATGGTTTGAAAGAGTACCTATTACCTACGATACGTTTTATTTAATTATCACAGGTGGAGTTTACAATACGTTTAATATCTGGAACAAAATTTCTACATACAGACAAACAGTTACGTAAATTTTCATCACTGATGTTTGCTCTTAACCGAGACTTATTAATTCAGCAAATGGTTTTCCAGCTCTCGCTATATTAAGCGCAGTCTTATAACTTGCACATACCGCTGGGCTATTATTCTTGTCGTCCTGAAAACTTGAAAACAGTGCTCCATAAAATGTTAAATCAGATGAGAGACATGACGAGAGAAAGTCGCAGATATCTCGTGACAACAGCAACTACGACAAATTCAAATGGCTCTGAGCACTATGGGACTTAACTGCTGTGGTCATCAGTCGCCTAGAACTTAGAACTACTTAAACCTAACTAACCTAAGGACATCACACACATCAATGCCCGAGGCAGGATTCGAACCTGCGACCAAATCGGTCGCGCGGTTCCAGACTGTAGTGCCTAGAACCGCTCGGCCACTCCAGCCGGCCACCTACGACAGATTCATCTGGTATCGTCAGATCGCTCTTCTTAAGCTCAGTCAATTCCCCATCCGCTCAGAATCCGACAATAAATTGTACTCGTCCTTGTGAAATTTATTATAAAGGCCTTCAATACTAAACTTCCGTTGACCAGCGAGAATACTGCCACATATTAAACATTTCGAATTTTCACGTTTTTGCACAAAGAAAAAATGATTCTCCCATTACTTTTTAAAAGATAGCAAATCTCCACTTCTCCGTTTCTTGAAATACAACGTTCACTACATAGTGCTCGCTTCGCATCAACATCCGCAGCTTAGCCTGGCACTACACTGCCGCAACCTGCCGGCTGTCGGCTGTCGCCACAGCCCCGGTCGACGCCTGCACGCGAGCAGCACACCTGCAGCGCTGTGCGCTCATGAGCCGCGTGCAACGTTTGCCCGCCCCTGCTCTAGAATGTACATTCGTTCTTCTACTAAAATACAGGTATGTGGTGGAATCCTCCCCTTCTATCCAGTCCTCACATTAATGCACCAAAGCATATGTCACCAACTCCGTTTGTACACGCATTATAATGCTTTTTTAGAAGTACCTATAAAATTGGTGTAGTATTAATGAAGTGGAGATTACGACATTTGGGTGTAGCCAATGCATTATAACTTATGTAACAGGGTCGGATACTCTACATCAATACACCGTCAAGTCGCTACTAGCTTGGCAGGGTGTCCAAGTTGCTTGTGGAGTGGTGATCCCACATTAAAAAAAAAACACTAGTTGAATGATTATACAGAACTGTGCGGTACTGACCTAATGTCTTAATAGTGCTCTGCAAGAAAAAGTGTTTTTTTGCTAATCATATCTAAAATTGCACACACACACACACACACACACACACACACACACACACACACACACACACAAAATTGGGTTAGGTGCTTATAACTGGATGAAGACAGATCCTGAAACATTATACCCATTTGTTGCACACATCTGATCTTTTCAGTACATATGAAGCTTTTACAGCTGCAATAGTTGGTCACTAGTTAACATTAACATACGAGAAACTGTGAATGGACGTCACCTTTATTAGGCGGTCATGAAGCGAGATTTTGTACTGATCAGTATGCACAAAGCTGTATTTAAGATAGCTAAAGTCAGCAGTCTAATTGATGATGAGCTAACTAACTTTGCAGTGAACTTCACCACCACCACCACCACCACCACCACCAACAACAACAACAACAACCCCCATGTGTTTTTTGTATACAGGGTGTTTCAATTATGTAAAAAGAAAGAGGGCTGACAGAGTGGGCTGCATTGGTGTATGATAACCTGCTTGGTCCATACGTGTTCCCCTAACAACGCAAACAGATGCTTAATCTTCATAAGGGATACACTGCCAAAGTTATTGAAACATGTCCCACCCAACATGTCATCACATGTATTACTAAAATGATGCATTTGCACATGTCGCTAATGCAGTGCGAAATCATTCTGATGAGACCTTGGGTGCGAACTAGAGGGGGCACAGAGGGACCACTGGGATGGCCAGTACGTTACCCCCGACTTGCCACCCCTTAATTTTTTAGTATGGGGACACCAGAAATCTGTTGTTTATGAAACACCTAATGAGACGGATGACGAGCTGATAAGAGTGAATTGTAGGAGCCACTAATGCAAAAACAAAGGAAGTAGGTTACAGTACACTTGTTCGCCCACTGCTTGCATGTTGCTCACCAGTGTGGGATCCGTACCAGATAGGGTTGATACGAGAGAGAGAGAGAGAGAGAGAGAGAGAGAGAGAGAGAGAGAGAGAGAGAGAGAGAGAGCAGCGCGCTTCGTTGCAGGATCATTTAGTAATCACGAAAGCGTTACGGAGATGATAAACTCCAGCGGAAGAATTTGCAGGAGAGACGCTCAGTAGCTCGGTACGCGCTTTAGTTGAAGTTTCGAGAACGTACCTTCACCGAGGAGTCAAGCAGTATATTGCTCCCTCCTAAGTATATCTTTCGAAGAGACCATGAGGATAAAATCAGAGAGATTAGAGCCCACACACAGGCATACAGACAATCTTTCTTTCCACGAACAAAACGAGACTGGAACAGAAGGGAGAACCGATAGAGGTACTCAAAGTACCCTCCGCCACACACCGTCAGGTGGCTTGCGGAGTATGGATGTAGATCTCGACTTTGCCAGAGGTGTCTGAATGGACGTGACAATCACTCTGGCATCATTGCACAGCATGCATTCAAGTAGGAGAGCATAATTTCGAGCAGGTTTTGTTACAGTTTGCAAATCAAGTTCATCAAACGCCAACCCGACCTTTCTCTTACCTTGATGTCAGAATTGGAAACATTGCCCTGCAGACCTGCGACCATATGGATCTTCCTGGTGGCGCGCGATGCTATTAAATGAAGCATAGCATCTACCACTACCTGATGCAGACGTGAGTCGCTACGTGAAAGTTGCTTGTTATGACCCACTCTCCCAGCAGTCTAATTTTTTACGTTTATTTTAGAAATACCCTGTATAAGGGTCGAGGAGCACGAAAGGGAAGCAGTGGTTGAGAAGGGAGTGTGACAGGGCTGTAGCCTATCTCCGATGTTACTCAATCTGTATATTGAGTAAGCAATAAAGGAAACAAAAGAAAAATTTGGAGTAGGAATTAAAATCCACGAAGAAGTAAAAAATTTGAGGTTTGCCGACGACATTTTAATTCTGTCGGAGACAGCAAAGGACCTGGAAGAGCAGTTGAATGGAATGGACAGTATCTTGAAAGGGGGTATATAAGATGAACATCAACAAAAGCAAAACGAGGATAATGGAATGTAGTCGAATTAAGTCAGGTGATGCTGAGGGAATTAGATTAGGAAATGAGACACTTAAAGTAGATGAGTTTTGCTATTTGGGGAGCAAAATAACTGATTATGGTAGAAGTAGAGAGGATATAAAATATAGACTGGCAATGACAAGGAAAGTGTTTCTGAAGAAGAGAAATTTGTTAACATCGAATATAGATAAGTCAGGAAGTCTTTTTCTGAAAGTATTTGTGTGGAGTGTAGCCATGTATGGAAGTGAAACATGGACAATAAACAGTGTCGACGAGAAGAGAAAAGAAGCTTTCGAAACGTGTTGCTACAGAAGAATGCTGAAGATTGGATGGGTAGATCATGTGACTGATCAGGAGGCACTGAATCGATCTGGAGAGAAGAGGAATTTGTGGCACAACTTCATTAGAAGGGATCGGTTGGTAGGACACGTTCTGAGGCATCAAGGGATCATCAGTTTAGTATTGGAGGGACGCACGGAGGGTAAAAATCGTAGAGGGAGACCAAAGCATGAATGCACTAAACAGATTCAGAAGGATGTAGGTTGCAGTAGTTACTCAGAGATGAAGTTCGCACAGGATAGAGTAGCATGGAGAGCTGCGTCAAACCAGTCTCTGAACTGTAGACCACAACAAGGGAGGTATTTGAAAAGTGGCATTGCTTTGAAGTAAGTTATTATTCTGGGGAGACATCTGAAAGAACAAGAATAAATACTCCCGCGAGCACTTTGTAGACACACTGGCTGGTGGAATCTGAATCATATTTGGATGCAACAGAAACCAAACTGCAACGGTGGAGTAATGAACAACAGATATATTATTGTACAAGAATCTTTATTACTTATTACATATATATTTACACGCAGAATAAATCCGGATATTATTGAGAATACAGGATATCTGCATTTACTGTGAATACTAAGGAAAGTGATCACATGCTGGCTTCCTTGCAGAAGAAAATGTTGGACTCGAGGGTGTTTACTACATGCACATTAGTTTACATAATACTTTGGACATGACACACGTGAAAGGTAAGTAGATATTTTGGATATTCAGCATAGTTTATTTTTCATTAGACACACACAGTCACATATCCTACAGTGAAATTAGATGAAGTTTTTATAATCATAGAAGGCCGTTCTGAAAAGTAATCCTCAAAATTTTTCATGTGAAAACTCAAATATTTTTAAATAAAACAAACTTT